>NC_051159.1:30193742-30379930 GCF_013339745.2 Dermacentor silvarum
GATATATTAAAGACGGCAACATGATTAAAGTATTAAAGCTGGTGTCATGACTGCCAGGAATTGGACTAGAGCTTGATACAGAAGATTATCCAAGGGAAACATGAGACAGGTGTTCTTCTGGAGTTACTAGTACAAGCATGAGAATAATGGATAGCATGAGAATAATGGATAAACAGCGCAGATGATGGAACAAGGGATACACAAACAAGGCAGGTCTATTGTGTAATAAAAGCGCACATGCTGCCTCTGTTTGGACTGCTTTGAAACAGTTGCACGTGTGGAGTTACAGAAGTTGAGATGTATTGTGATGCCAAGGAGCTCTTGTTAGAAAGATCTTCACGTATGTCTCATCCAGCCATTTGTATTGCTTGTCACATTGAACAAGAACCCAGCTTCAAACGCTTGTAAAGTATAAACTTGAGATCGAAGGGACATGTACTGCTGGTTGTGCAATTAATGCACGGAAGGAATGGATGACAAGAGGCGCAAACTGGATTTTTACTGGAAGGCATCTTACACACACACTGATGATTTATGTGCATCCCCTTTGAAGCAGGACGATGGCATATAGTCACCTAGCCTGCTTGAGTTCATCAGGCATGCTGTACATGCTTTTTATTCCAGCATTTTGTGTGTATATATATATATAAATATATCCTTAATTTTTTTTTCTCTTCCTCAAAACTTCTATGTCTACCTTGTACCGCAACTTATGCCTGTAATGGGATCCGGTCGTACCAATCTGTTCCCTTGCATATCTCGACTGCTGACTGGTTCATGCTTCCGCCCACTTCAAACCCAAGTGCTTCTGGAAGGTGTACGTTACCTAGTGTTCTCACTGGGTGAATCCCTTTGCATTCCATTAGGATGTGCTGAGTGGTCTCCAGATCTTTGCTGCAGCATACACATGCCTCATCTAGTTCCGAGTATTAGCTTCGGTATGTTTTGGACTTCAGGCAACTGGCTCGAGCCTCAAATAGCAAGGTGCTGCTCTTTGTTTATCATACATATTTTCCCTTCTAATTTATTTCTTCTCATTCTTGTAAATCTCCATGGTCCTTTTTGTTTCCATTCTTTGCATCAATTCACTGTCTCTATTTCTCTCACTTTCTTTCTGATGATTCCTGGTTGTCTATTTACAGCTTCAGTTATCTTGTACTTGGTTTCCAACTTTCTCGACCTCTTCATTCATTCTGTATCCACCCTTTTCAGGTTCAGATACTTGTGCACTTTAGCTGTTCCTTTATTTTGATCCATGTTTCCGAGTCTTTCTTCAAAACTAATTTTGCTCTGCGCTTCTGACTTCAAAAGAGGCTCTACCCATGTCACCCTGCACTGCCTCATTTGTGGTTTTATCGTGAGCTCGAGCCCAAAGCCAAACAGCCTACCAATCTTTGGTCAACTTCCAACCCCGACAAGATATCCGATTTTAAGCACAGAAATGGCATTTGCAAACGTTAGCACTGGCACCATTACTCCTTTCCAGGAGTAAAAACATCTCTAACAAGCGCCATCTGGTGGGTGAAAAAAGCCGTATTTGGTAGTAAAAGCCTTTCTGTAAAAAAAAAAAAAAAAAAAAAAAAAAAAAACTTCTATTACTTCCTTCTCATCTGCACACTACCAATACCAACTTGCCCAGCTGTCAGTGTTGGAGGGACTGTTGCCATAAGAGTGTTGCTCATTTCCTTGGACAGGAATCCGGCAGTTCCTGTGCCGCGCCTGCAGCTACCATGCGGTGACGCAGTCCGATCTCAGTCGGCACGAGAAGACGCGGCAGCACCTGGTGCGGCAGCAGAACGCGTGCTCCAGCTGCGGCTTGGGCTTCAACTCCCCGGCCCTGCTCGGTGACCACGCGCTCAGCTGTGGTGCAGTCAGAGACCTCACATCCAAGGTGCAGTCAACTACGGAGGCCAACAACAATGACCGCAGCTTCGAGAGTAGGAACGGCGAGTCGCTGCCGGCTCAGCCTCGGCCGGTGGCGGAAGACTCTGCCGGCCATTCTTCTTTGGGTGGCGGAAGCCGGCTGGAGAAGAGCTGCGTCCTCTTGAAAAAGAAACTGCTCTGCTTCGAGGGGGCACTGTGAGTGGCAGCAGCAAGCGAAGATCTCACTCCCCTCTCCTCAGGCCTGCAGCCATTGTCTGGCTTTTCCGAAAAGTGATATTCGTAACGGGTCTACACGCAGACATTGAACATCGAGACACACACACAGATACAAGAATAACTGGAATGTTGGTGACTGATGTGCTTTTTCTTTTTTTCACTGCTGTCTCAGTATGATGTGCAAGAGCATTGTGGTGACATTCCAGGCTGACTACGGGAGTATATGTACTTTAGCTAATTTTTATTTTTGCTTGGCGAGTCTGTGCACTGTGTCGTTTCCTGTTTTAGGGGAAGCCGGCCCAAGAAGTACCTAGGTGACTTTTTTCTCCTTTGCATTAATATTTTTATTGTTGCTGTTGTTGTTATTGCCTAAGCATTGGCAGGCAGTTGAAATCTGCTGGCTACCCCGAGTGGAATGTGTCATCACTTTAAGTTCCTTGGTTGTTGGGTGTGACCGTTTTGTGTGTGATGCAAGAGCTGTGTGCTTTTGCTGTTTGCTTGAGAGGCAATAGAGAATGCCCTTCTCACTCACCCATCTTGCCTGGGTGCCTGGCTTGTGCAAGAAAAACTTAGTTCTGGGCTCTCGCCTTTTTTTGTTAGTTGTTTCATGAGTTAATTGGTTACTTGTTACTTAATGGTCTCATTTATGAGCGCTTTTCTTTTTGTGCAATCTGTTGAAACTAAGTTGCGTTCCAGACGATTTCGTTTGCATTGTCCTTTTGTCTGGAACAACTCTCAAAACGGGCAAAGTGTGGCCCCAACTGCGTTTTTCATGTTGGTGGTGCTTTTTTGTTCAGCGGTGGTGTTAATGCATGTGCCACGTGCCAGACGCGCATGAATACGGGTGTTTTTTCTCCTCAGATTCCAGATGACTCAGGGCCTGTAGTGAATCGGATCTGATGGGTAGATGCCTCCTTTGTTCCAACTGGGAACAAACGAAGTCAAGTTCACTGGAAGTGCCATGGGCGCTGTGCAGTGAATTAAATGTCCAGACACATAATGAGCACTTTTTCAAAATATATACGGGTGGATTTGTGTAATTCCCCCCCTTCTTGTTTTTATTTGCACTGAACTGCAAGATGTGTAACTAGTGTCATTGTAACAGCCTGTTATCTTAGAAAAATCTGTTTGCAATATATACGTGGTTGCGCGAATTGAAGACTGTTGCGCAATTGTTATAAATGTGCTTTGGCCAAGTACACTAAAAGAAAGCAAAAGAAAAGGAAGTGTCAATGTGAGTGTATTTTAGTGTCTCTGCAAGGCAATAAACATGTCAAAGTATAAGCTTAACGCTGACATTGATTGTTTGTACTTGCGTTTCCATCTTCTGCCAGATTTCATTTATTTCAAGTCTGTATTGAGAAGAGCAGAACAGAATGCTAGACGTGCACGGGGCTTTCAGCACGTCATTGCATTATGTGCTTTGTGTGTTCTGGGTTTGGGGTTTCGTTCCAATACTTCACCAGGTACGTACATGACAGCCTTGCTTGGAGGTCTTCACTGACAAGGTAATCAAAGGCTGCCTGCAATGCAAGGCACAACTACATGTAAATTGACAGGTAAGATGAGCCACCAAAGGTGCATACCATTCAGACTGAACAGTCTTCGGTGCATATCTAATCACAAACGATTTCTGCAACACTGATGCAATCCAGACACACTAGCAGCAAAAGCATCAGCGTTGTTGACAAATCAATTGCCACTATACCTGATTCCAACAGTGCACCAGATTGCCTGCAAGTCCGTTTTGGGAGAAAGTCCTTGCAAGTACAAGCTGACAACTTTGCTGCACACCAAGACCGGTGTCGTATGCACTACTTAATCTTTCCCTACCGAGGACAAGCTGGGCACGTCATGCAAAAACCTACAAGCACAGGCTCGGCTTCACCACGCATAAGTTATACGCGGGTTCGTCAAAGTGATAGTACCGCTCTATTTTTTAATTTTGGACCTTAGTTTTGAAGCTCTGCAGTGAAGTATTTATTAGTACTGGATTAAACAAACTTTTTTTTTTTTTCGAAATGTATTTAAATTTTAACCCTTTCACTGCCGGGTATTTTTTTCATGTTGGTTCAGTGGAAATTTCATGCTAGTAAAGCACCATGATACTCCACAGGACATGTAAAGATATTCATCAGCAGTTCTTGAATTTCTTCGTCCGTCAAAGCGCGGACGCACGTGGCGCGCTGACTCGCCATGGCTGCTGCGCTCTGCCGAGACGAAACGACGCGGCTGTAAACACGTGCGCTCCATCTGTTGTCTAGAATTTAATTTACGAGTTCTATGTGTTTAGGTGACCTCTCCATAGAGGGCGAGACATGAACGCAATTTTGTTTTTTGCACGAGTTGTCTCGGGAGTGAGTTAAAAAAGCAACACGAGTATACTCGGGAGTAGCAGGGGGTGGTGCGCGTGGGTGGTTTCACGAGTTATCTCAGTAGTGGCAGTTAAAGGGTTAAAACCCTGTTCTGAAACAAAGACAGTATTTATGGCTGCTGCTTTGCGTATATGTTTGTTTCAACGAATAAAAAGGATCTGCATTTGGGTCGTTCTTGCAGAGAATACTCTGTAGCGAAAGGTTAAATTATTTTTGAGTTGGCAATTGTCCTTAAGTTAGTTTGGCCTGCAGTGCTGGATTTCAGAATGCACCGTGGCGCAATCTGGCGGAGATAGTATGACTGGGTAGTACGAGCCATTGCTCAGCACATTAATTATCCAGTCACTGCAAAATAAAACCCACTTCACTTGCATTTTGCTTCAATCCTGTTGATTGATATGTTTTATTGACCTAGTGTCTGCATGTAGCCTTTGTCCCAGCCTGTCCAAAGGGCTGTATTCTGTGCAAGCACATGGCCTAATTATGCGGTAATTGGGAGCAAACAGTGCTGTTAAGTCTGCGAAGGCGTATTTGTTGAAGCTTTATAATTGGAAACACATGCAAGAAATAACATTAAAACGGAAAATGAGACATCCACTAAATTGTAGCAATTGCTACAAAGGAAACCCATACGGGCTCCTCGAAAGAAAGGCATCGCAGTTGAACAAAGATTTGTACTGGTCTGGGATTCGAACCTGGAACCCACCGCCTTTCCGGGGCAGCCGCTCTATCATCTCGGCTAACCAGGCGGCCAGCAGATGGCAAGGCGAAGTCGAATTTATCAAGTCGAACCAAAGGCTGGTGTCAAGAGATGGTAGAACAGCTGCCCCGGAAAGGCGGTGGCCCCGGGTTCGAGTCCCGGACGCAGGATGAATTTTTCTTCAACTGTGGCGCTTCTTTTTTTCGAGGAACCTGTTTTGGTTTCCTTGGTAGCAATTGCTACGATTGAGTGGATGTCTCATTTTAATTACTTCTCGCCACCTAGTGGGTTTCCGCTGAACTATTACGTCAACAATTAACATGTGTGTTTCCGAAGGCTAGAGGCACAGGCAATTATGACCAAGATCATACAACACAAATTGCCAGCAGCGATACACAATGCCAAGATGATGAGCGAGAAAGAAAACTTAAAAATGGCTGGTGGAGTAGAGACAGCCAGTTAATGAGAGAAATATAGATGTAAACTTGACTTTACACTGTTACTTATTCTGTCACTGTAAGCCGATAAATGGCAAAGTGATGTACCAGCTCAACCAATTTTCCACGTGGAAACACAAGCAAAAAAATAAAAAATCCGAGGACACCTAAGCACTTCGTATGAGTTGTGAATGTGAAAGCATTAATGACCAATTGAATGCCGCAGGGCGTTCCTTTGTGTATTAACTCCTCGCGGGCAGGCGAGTGCATTCAGACGCTCGGCCCGTTTTGATTTGGCCTTACTGAGGCACTGTTAGAACACAGGCAAGAGCTTGCGCATACAAAGAACACGCAAATAATACAGGCTTACGAGAGCGAGAGTGGTGATGCCCTCTCCCCTCGGGCAACACCTGGCGCACTACAGGTGCAACAGGTGCTCCCTTTCGCCCGCTCTGCTCCGTCAAGGCACACTTATCACGTGGCGTCGCAGCTAATAGGAATTTCGCTGCTACAGATGAGACGCCAGCTTTTTTGCTCAATTGGACAACTTTCGCACAAAAGCTCAAGTGCGTAGTTTACGAAGGCTCACTGTCGGAAATGCTGTAGAAGGGCCTTGGTAGCCAATTGTTCCATGGCAGCAGTGTTGTCACATACAAGAAACACCCAGACATTCAGTTGTGGTGTGAAAACTAGCCGCCGATTTCATCCTGTCACAAGCTTGACAAGTCGATTGTATCACTGCTCAGGGTCACAGTTCTTGTAATGGTTTGTTTAAAGGCAGCACAGAGAAAGTACCATTGATGACGTCTCCTGTACAGCATATGTATTTAGCACGTCTCGCTTCCTTTGCAACATAGTGTATGCGAGAAAACTTTCCATGCAGGAAATTCTCGGAAACTTGCACTGCAGCACAAATCCATCAAACACATACTGCAGCTCTACACATTCATTTGCACACGTTAAGAGTTCTGCAATACCCAAAATCGATGAATGTGGCATGGAGGGGGCTGATGACGGGCTTTTTTGTGGCGCTTTTTGACGGGCTTTTTTGTAAGGGCAGCACAGTAGGCCTTTTAAAGCTTAATTTTCAAATGGTTAAATGTTTTCTGTAATCTACAGTGGACATATATGTATAGCGAAGGCATATCTATATTTTCCTCTACCATCTGGTTAGCAATAACTTATTCTGGAGCACTTGCTTATAAAACCCAGACTATTTCCATTGCCACAGCCCTACTATAAATTTATGCACTATTTTTTCCAGAATATAGTGCATATTAGCAGGCCTGTAGCATTTTTTCCACATCGCCTTGTGGTTAGGTAACCCATTAGCAATGAGGGCAATAAAGTGATGCCATTCTCTTTATATTTGAAGCAAGCACAGTGGATGGACTTTTAGGTTGGGTGAGTATTCCGCAGCAGGAAAGTTGTGACAGAGTTTGCTTCAATTTAATACACTTCATGAGTAGTGAAAATGTCTTCAGAGTTTCCAGCACAGTAAAGCTATTATGTCTATATCAAAGCAGGCGAAATCACTTAATAATGCTGTTTTGGTACTGCTCCTTCGCTGTGTCACTTTGTGCAAAGTTGCCGACATAAGGGCACGTGATTCTGGCTTGCATATCTTTCCCAGCCACGTAGTCAAGAGCAGCCTGCAGGCAAACATTGTTTGCTTCAGTGTATGGCAAAGAACAGTTCCAAGGTTGTGACATCATACATGCTATGGGTAGGGCACATAATAGACCAATTTCATGACAAGTTTTATACCACTGTGTTTTGTTTACACCATGCAAGCACACAGCCCTCCACATCAAAAGGCAGGGAGGTGAGAATAAAAAGATTCCACAACAGGAGTGGGGTTGAGATGATGCACTGTCCAAGTTCCCCCTGCAATTTGCTGGAAAAATCCACAATGACTCAATGCTTGGCATTCCGCTGAGCACTGCTTTGAACCCAGGAACAGCGAGAGCGGTGAGGACTACTGCCATGGCACCAACAGGGTCACAGCACAAGTTCTCTGAACATGGTGAAGTCTGTCTATTTGATCACGTGCTGTCACCGTACGACAGCCAAGAACCACCTTGCAGGTTTCCACAGAACGTATTTGTTTCAAGCATCCACCATTTTAAAGTGTTGGCTAATTCTATTTGGCACTGCCATCTGATAGCCTTCTAGTTATCTCGGATGATTGAGCAACTACTCCTGAAAGGCAGTGGTGCCATGTACTATCTCCAGTTGCAAATAAAATTTCTCAACTACAACACCTTGAAAAACACTGAAATATGTCGCTTCGTAGCATTTTAGTTGGTTGGTTGTTCCTTGTAGTGGGGAAATCTTCCTGCCCACTCTGGAGGATGGGCAACAAATGGGTCGGTACGAGGGTTCAAGAAAACTTTTTTAATTTTGAGTAACTTCATAAGAAAATTAATAACTTGTAATTTTGACTTATTAAAAAGTTAATACAGATATGAAGCGAACAATAATATTACAGTAAAAAAAGATTATCTCACGAAGGAAGATTATTGCATGCAATTATTCTTGTCTCACACAGAAAATTTACCTAAGATTCCATCACGCATGTTCCTGTGGCTAAACACGGAGAAGCAGCATTATGGTGCAGCATTATGGTGCAGCATGGGTAGACGGCAAGATTTCCTTAGTGGAACTCAATTCCTTTATCTTGTGGAGTTCTGCTGAACCTATGCTATAATGGAATTATTTGCACTCATACATGCAAAGACCTTCACTTAACAATATTCCCAACAACATAAGTTTTCAGCAATAAGGTTTGATCATATCGGGCATCACTCTTCTCAGTAAAAGTTTTGTGAAGACTGCCACATTGTTCAAATAGACTGTCTAACTGCTATTGTCACTGTCAAGACTGCAAGGCATTGGTTACAGTGGATACAGTGTTCAAAAATATAATTGCACATCACGCAATGAAGCAGGGTGTTTGAATCTGTTTGCAAGAATGCAATACACACTCGAGAGGCCTGCTCATCATCATTGCTTTTATTCCCCATCCCTCTTTCTTCCCCAATGTAGAGTAGCAGGTCAGAGCGTATATTTGCTCAGGCCGGCCTCGATCTGCCTTTCTGTAAGTAAATTCCTTTATCTCTCTGTCTCAATAGGTATGCCGTGACAGTACTTATCATTTTACCTTTTCATTAAACATTTGGTTGAATCATTCACCCCTGTAATCTCTCTTGTACATTCATCCCCTCTCTTTATATTATGGCTCTTCCATTATCCAATCGCCTTTTCCACGGCAAATACAGCTCTCCCCTTACAACACACCTTTTTTTTTTTTTTTTTCGATCCTTAGTTTTGCTCTAGCCTTTACTCATATCTCTCAATTTCCTCTGTTGCACGCTTTGACTGGTTACGACGCCGTGCATGTGCACGCAAAATAAATTTGCAATCGGTGCGTAATGACATTTGACCAACTAAGTCAAAGAGTGTGCGTGTATGTAGAGCGGACGATGGAAGGAAAAACGGTTCGTACCCGCCCGTTATAAAAGAACCAAAAAGCGTGCATCCTATCCGCTATATACTCTACGTACGCGGACTTAGAATGATTAGCGAATGATTAGCGAAAGACATCGCTGTGGCGTTCACATGTTTGTCATTCCGCGTATATAAATACCTTGGCTAGGTGCTTGGCAATGCCTTTGCCTCGTAAAGACTCGGGAACTTCTGTGTGGACCAGGTCGAGTGTTTTTGGGCCAATCACTTCATACTGCAAGACGGCCTTATCTGAAACACATACCAATGACCATAGAGTTCCCTACAATGTATGAAACTCTATGCCAATGACAACAACATGAAGGCACACAAAAACACGCAATGACCAAGATACGAGCGGTAGTCGCACAAGGATGGAGAAAGCGCGCAAGAACTACCGCCATTACGCACCTTTGCCGAGTTTGATAAAGAACTCCTGTTTCTTTGTATCATGTTCAACCTCGAAGGACTCTTGTGACAGATTCCGCGCACATGTCATTGTAGGCTGAGCTCTCTGCAGTGTGCGCAAGTTATTTCTTCCCAAAATTCGCAATGCGTAAGCCATTATGGACTTGCAGGTGCAAGCAGACTGTGCGAAACCTTGACCATGAAGGAACATGATCATTAATCGCTTTATCTCATTTTATATTAAATATAGCATAAGAAGGTAAATATTTGATCAGATCACAGAAGTTTTGTTCTCGTTGATTTTTATTAAACAGCTGCGAGCCGCTTAGCTCCTCGCCAGCTCCATCGCGTGCGACATCAATTGCAGAAGCTCCTCTCTGCTCCCGCTCATCCCAAACAAGCTTACGAAAACGTTATTGACAATGTCTGCTACAACTACCGAAGGAGCCGTGAGAGTTCGTTTTGTCGGTGACGATGATGTTATCGAACACATATATAACCTCTCAGATGCAAGCAAGAGAAAGAAAAAAGGTAAGGCGTCCAGAAACTGACGCACGCTGCGGAGCCGGCGCGTGACCGCTTGCGACGTTAGCAATGAATAGAAAAGTGGTTCTTTATGAGAAGGGAAAGGTTGGCGCTATATTCTGCAGCCTTTTAGGGAGCACGGCTCAGCGACAATGTTGCGTAGATGTACCGGATAAGTTTGTTGTCTCTCTCTCTGTATATGTATAGCCCGGGGTCATAGTAGGTTTGACATGAACGCTACACAGCAGCATCACTTGTTAAAGCTCCGTTAAAGCTGCAGCGGGTCGCCTTGGACATATTGTTGATCAATAAACGACTGTAACACTGTATGACCTAATTTTTGTGGCGCAAAAAAAAAGTCGGAAAAAGAAAGAGCAGACATAAAGAAAGACGCTTACAATTGTTTATTCTGAAGTAAACCATGCTACATAAATACTATGCAAACGCGCGATCACAAATATGGGGCAACGCGAGCAGAAGACGTCGTCCACGGCAAGAACTTAGCAATTTAATTTCGGCATTGACGCTTGACTGACCCAATCTTGACCATTAAATGTGAAATGCTTCTAACAAACATTTTTCATTGATGACGTCTCCTGCTCGTCGTTGCCTGTTATCGCGTGTTTGCAAAGTGTATATTGTTGCAGGGACACCACACTGATTTCAACTCAATATTTAACAGTAGCAATTGTCATCTTCACAGCTTCGTCTTTTTCTTTGCCCCACACACATAATCTGAGTGCCAAATTCCCAGTTCAACTCAAACAATATGTAGCATAGTTTTCTTCAGAATAAATAGTTGTAAGTGTAGCATATGTCTTTCTGTCTGCTCTTTCCTGTCACTGTTTTTTTCCCCTTTTTCTGAGTTATTTGTGCTACAAAAATCATGTCATTCAGTAAACACCAACTGTATGACATGATGTGCATGAACTCTTGCTTTTCTCCAAGGCTGACATGTTCCACAGGCATGCACTGTCTCCCGGCCTGTCCTTTCTGATGATTGTAGTACGTTTTCTTGCTCAAAGAATATTAACAGGCAAAATTGTTGACTTGCAACTGCTAGTTTGTGGCTAACAAGCGAAAACCCTCGCAAACCCTTAGTCGCAAGTCGGCGCTTGTGTCTCTTCCCTCACGTCCCTTGTTTGTTTCTGTTGTTACTATGTTTAAGAATGAACTCCAGTCAGCTAGCCCAATTTGTTGCATTACTACAATACCGTTATTGATTTTTGATACTTATGCTTCTCTTTGCAGTTGCATCAAAGGGGTCTGTAGCAGAGCCATCTGTGGCCGATGAGCCGCCACTGGTTGCTGGCGTGAAACAGGAAGAGACGCCGATCCCCGCAGGTAAGTCTAATATTATGCTATTCTATGCTGCCATCACTCCAATAATGTTCGCATACATCACTTCAAGGTCTCCACGCCACCAGTGACACATTAACAGGGCGCCAAGTGTTTAACCTTACGTGCACACCAAAAGCCAAGCATGGTAAGCAACATTTATTTGTAGTTTTGCTTTTGTTTACGATTTATTTATGCCTATTTTATGCTTGCAGTGGTTAAGGCAGCTTCAAAGACGCCAAGCAGAGAGCCAAGGAAGGGCTCGTGCAGTACACCTCGCCAGCCTGTCACCCCTAAGTCGCCTTACTCACTCAGAAGAAAAATCAAGCAGAGTGAGTGTGCAGATATCTTTGATATTCCTGTAGCCCTGTTTTCAAATACGTAAGTGCACTTCTCTACACTGCACATTTGGCCAACTAATGGTGCCACTGGTCATAGTTCAAATTGGGTTGAACTTGACTTTGATTTTAATCTCCTTGAACAACATATACAAGGAAGGAGTAGCCAAAAAAATCTACTGAGACCAGTCGCTGAATGGGGTGGCTGCCCCTTTACACAGCTGCAGCAATATACAGCCACTTTTTCATGCAAATGACTGCTTTTACACATGCATACAGAGAATGATTTTGCAAGGGAACAAATAACTTTACAATAAAATAAATTTTACAAATAAAAAGGAAGACAGCTTAAGATTAATAGGACAAATACAACAAAAATTTATATAAATACAACATAATTCGCTGCAAGTAATCTCGCATTTTTGTTTTGGACAACTCTGACACACCTGCAATTTGTTGGCAAAATTATTGTTAAACAATAATTTGTTTGACAATAACAAATAAACGATAAACACAATAAAAATAACAAATAAAGAATAAGTTGACAATAACAAATAAACAATAAGTTGGAAGGGTAAAACTGAAAGAACATAAGTTTGGGCATGTTGGTATTTCATTTTAGCTTTTAGTGCACAAAAGACGGGACAGTTTAGGCAGACGTAGATGAAGCATTCACTTCCAACAATAAGTTATTTTCACACACATCGCACATAGGTATAGAAGACGAATGACAGCTTGCACAAGTGCATTTGCATAATTTCATTATTCATGACATGAATGAAATATGTGAAAGCAACAAATGATGAAAAACCAAGTTAATAAAGTGCAAGATCATGAGATAAGTCGGTAAAAGCAATTGATTGTTTCACATAGCTGTTATGAAGAGTAGGTATTGTTACAAACAGCCAGTGGGGGCAGCGACCTTCAACCCTCTTCTGCTTTCCTGCGACGAATCGCCTCGTGGAGCTGTAAATACGTCCCACGTGAAAGACCAGCGGCGACACCATGGCGAGACACGTTTCGGCGAATACATGGTTGCTGGATGCCACATCGTCACCGACCTTGACGATGCGACCGAGATACTCTTCGGCGTTCTACGCCGTTTCGTTATGGCCGCTGCTAGCCGTCGTAGCTGTCCAACAGACGAAGCAACCAATTGCTGGCCCATCCTAGGAGCCAAGACTCGCCAGATTGGGTCAAGCGTGACACCTCCCATCTACGAGCGTGCCCTCCATTCTCTGTGACAGTGAGCCGTGTGTGCCCGAGGCTACCTTTCCAAGTGTGTTCGGGGAATAAAGGCATCGCTGTGATTATGCGTTACCCTCGCTCTCAAGGAGGAACCTTCGGTGACTTTCGACACTCCGGTTGGAGGAAGGGGTGCCCGCAGGTTTCCCTGGCCTAGGGATCTAGGGAGGACGAGGTGCATTTTAAGCGGACTTTTGCGGCTCACCGAGTGTGCTCTCCCACCTGCTCTGAGATGTAGGCAGTGCCCTCCCATCTGCTCTAACATGTAGCTGTGTGCTCTCCCAGAACGATGCAGTCTGCTCAGATGTGGTAGCCCTGACATGCTACGATGTGCTACGCTTCGTACTCCGGCCAGTACGTGTATCCCCATGTCCCATGTAAATATGTTTGCCTTACCTATGTAAATAAAATGCCTGTTCCATTTACCCTACCTCTCGGCCTTGTACTCATCACGAAAGAAGCAACCCTCGTCAAGCCTGCTCGGACGACGGCGTGGGCCTGCTAAGCCTCCGTGTGATGCCCCGGTAGTGTAGACCAGCTACCCGTTACGAGACGCACTTGTGGCGTAGGCTATAGCGCAACCCTCAGTTTGACGGCGGACTCTGAGACCACGACTCCCAGCTCCTACAGCATGTGCCAAATATTGGGGCGATGCGTACTGTATATGGCAACCATTTGCTCTTAATTGTGAAATGTCGCTGTAAACAGAATTGTTCTTTTTAACAGCGAATCTGTGTAACAGTAAAGCTGGAAGTAATCCGGTGGCGTACGCAGAAAATGCTCCTCCACCTGGCGATGACGTCACAGGCATCGCCTAGCAAAGGAGCGCTACCTCCTTGCCCCAGCTGTGCCGCCACCGCTCCCGCCACAGTGCCACCTAGTAACGCCTTGCCTAACCTCCGCAGCAGTGCCACTCGCTCCTCCGCCGTAGCTCTGCCTAGCTTCTCTCCACAGCCGCACAGGGGCGAAGCTAGGCAATGACGTCACTCCAGAGTATATAGCTCCACGTTGCTGAGGCGCGGAGACACACTTTGCCTCGTGAGTTTGAGTCATGCACATGGGTCGTCCGAAGAAGAGGAGCGGCACGAAAAGCACTGCGCTGCCACTCGAGAGCAACTCCGAAGACTTCGCACCGATTCGGAGTTTTGTACCAGGGACACAACGATCATTTTCTCTTTCTCTCGCCCATAGCAAGTTGTGTTACAATCGTCAGTACAACGCAATCGTATGGTGCCCATAAATGCATGTTCTGCAAGCGTGGGTGTAAATCCTAGTGGTTACAACGCTCGCCTTCGAACCGTGGGTACCCGGGTTTGAATCCCGCCTCCCCAAGAAAGTTTGAAAAGGCCAAGTTAAAGCTAATGAAAAGGCTAAGTTAAAGCAAACAGAGAACCAAGTTAAAGCTAATAGAGAATCAAGTTAAAGCTAATGAAAAGCCAAGTTAAAGCTGGGGAAGGGCCACCAGCTTAGCTGTTTGCTTCGACTTCGCACCACTAGTGTGAAGCTGCCCCCATTTTTTGTGATAGAGTGGTAAGATCGGTGTAAATGATAGTTATAATAATAACTTTAATTTATAACCCTAAATTGTTTAAAGAGTTGCGGCATGTGAAAATCATGTCAGACATTTGCAATTATTCTCATAAACTTCTTTTGTCGGTTTAGATTCGTTTTTGGTTCTGGCTCCATACCTGGTGTGTGTTAGGATAACTGAGAAAGGGCTAACCAGTTGAATATTATTAGTTGCATATGTTGAGGCATGATATGTCTATAGTGTTTGTTTAGTATACCCTTGGTTCTGCACAATCTTTTATGAGTTTTGTGGATATGGTCATACCAAGATAAAGTACTTGAGAAATATAGGCCCAAGACTTTTATGCATTCTACTTATTATTGCGATAGCAATTATATGGACACTCAAAAGCAGATTTCTGCCGTCGCCGTCGCCGTGAGGTTCCGTATGACGTCATTTGGAGAAGAAATCGTCGCCGCGCGCCGAACGCTGTATGTGCGAGTGAAAGGGCGCGAGGGGCGCGTCTTTCACGGGGAGTGAACGCACGGCGGAGAACAAACGCGCGTTCTGCGCCGTGCTCGCTTAAGGGCTGCAGAAGTAGGCGTCTCTGTTCTCCTTCACAATCACCATGTATGTAGAGCAAACGCGCCTTCTTCCGACGAGCGAGAGGCCGTGGGGGAGGGGGAAGGAAAGGAGGCGACGTTTAGCTGCGGCACGCAGTGCCTATTTATATCAGAGGCTCCGGCAACAGTCACCAACGCCGCACGCATTTTGAGCGAACGCGGACAAAACGCCGATGGCGTCGACAACAGTTCTGCGTGTTGCCGATGCTGCTGCATGTCCAAGTTTATACAGCTGATAAAGCTAATATCATTACTCCGTATAGCTCTCTACAAGTTTGCTATCGCAATTGATGCTTCGCCTTTCAGGTGAAACTGCGACAACTTTTTCAATCACGTTATCACCGACTGTAATCATCAGTAAACCTTATTCTTTGGCACAATGAATATTGCTTTTGTTTTTGTGGTATTAATAAGTGAAGAATTGCATTTTGTCCATTCTAATAACAGCGGCATTGATTTCATCAATGTCCTTTGTATATTGTCAGGTGTTTTACCGGTGGTTAATAAAGTACCGTCATCAGCATAGCAAATTAATGTTACATGTGGATTTGAGGCAAAAGAGTGTAAGTCATTGAAGTAAATGAAAGTGGCCCCAAGATGCTGCCCTGATGTACTCCCATTTCTATGGATTTAATATTTGAAGGAGATGCTCCTACTGATACGTATTGCTTATGATGCCTCGAGTGCACAGCGTATGACGTCAGTTTATCAAGTTGTATTTCATGCTGTAAGGAATCAAAAGCTTTCGATAAAACTACATATACTGCCAATGTTAAATTATGGTCTGTGAAATCTTTTTAGATTATTTCTTGTTTTAGCAATGTGCTTTTTGTTGAACAATGCTGATAAAACCCATGCTGAAAACTATGCAGTAATCACTGCTTAAAAATGTAGTTGTATCTTATGTATAAGAGTTTTATTGCTTTGGAAAAGACAAGCAAAATTGATATCGGTCTGTGGTTCTTCAACACATTTTTGTCACGATCCTTAAAAATTAAGGTCACTTTTGCAACCTGCATGTTTTTTTAGAAATACACCAGCAAAGAGGATAAGACTGAATATGTGTGTGAATGGACGTGCTATCTCATGCACTATGTACTTCATTGGGCCTAGTCACAGGTTGTCTACATCACAAATGCTACTGCTGTTAAGGTTTATTATTACAGATGCCACCTCTTGATCATCTGTTAGGTACAGAAATATGGGGTTTGGGCTTGTGCAGGGCTTTTGCATTCTTGTGTCTTGTGTTCCGTTATTTGTGAATTGGTTAATGAAGAAATTGTTAAGCAGATTAGCTAAAGCAGAACCAGAAACATTCGTTTGAAGACAAAATGCTAGTTGCACGTGCTGGGGCTTATCTTTTGAGCATAGTCTTTTGAACAAGACCCACGTCTACACTATTTCCATATAACAATACAAACAAACTGTGCTTGTACAGGCTGTTTGCAAATATATGACTATGCTGCCATTAGTTGCCCAAACTGCCTCGCAGGGAAGCTAGTTTTACAATTATGAAAAGGGTCTGCTTTTTTTTTCTTTCTTCTTTTTCCTTGTGAATATCTTTAAAGAATTGTCTAAGATGAAGGATGAAGAGGAAACGTCTTCTGGTGACTCGGAGAGTGAACGATCATCTGAGGACGATGAGGATGAAGAATCTCAAAAGGCAAGCTCAGTGCACCGTTTGTTCTATTGTCTAAGCCGATTTGCTATAACTGTTTCCAATGACTAACACATGGGTATCTTGCTCTTTCCATATGTCATATTGTTCTACACGTTTATTACACCAGCTTTTGCTTGTTTTGCATAGCAGCAGCTTAGTATAATCACATCTTGTGAGTGGCTTCACAACAAAGCTAAAACAGTAGGAGTACGGTATGCAGATATTTGAGATTTCCTATGCAAATTAAATTTGCTTTATTATTCAATCAATAAGGTGTCCCAGCTAACACTAGCCTAGCTGCTAAAAAAAAACATCACGGTGCAATATACAATTCTAAGACCTACGGTGTTCGGTCATCAGACCTCTGATGATCGAACACCATAGGTCTCATAATTATATCTTGCACCATACTTTTTATTCTTTTTTTAATTAATGAATTATTTAGTTATTTTTTAACGCTCTGCTAAATTAGCTCGGACACACAGTGTACTCAGTTTGAAGATTCGACATTCAAAAGTTTTTAATATTTGCTTCAGCCATATCATATGGGAATTGCTATATATATATATATCGGAAAGAACTTTCTCACGACAAGTTTTCATGCATGATGATTTTGTTGAATGCAAGGGACAAATCATAAGTATATTTTTTGAATGAATATGTTATGTGTGAAAATTTTGTGTAGTAAAGAAAACAAGGGAGAGGGGGGGGTAGAGGCAAATAATTTTATGCCATTTCCCCGGAAGCAAATTGGGAGTAAAAGTGTTTGGGCAATACGGTCATGTATACTCAGCCATTACGATTCTACTGCTGAGGCAGGCGTAGCTTGTTCTTTAAGTGCTCTGGTTAATGTGGAACCATGCGAAATAGCTAATAACAGCTGTCCCCATTTTTCTTGCTGCCTGTGCATTTTTCGCCTCAATTTACACAAAGCGAAGTCTCGTTCTCTTGGATAATGCCACCATGTCTTGCATTCCTTAAGTGTTGTGCAATGTTCTATCACAGTGCCTAGTCTGTTTCTCATTTTTTTATTCTCACTGTCATGTGATGGTGCAAGACGTGGGGGCCTTTTCCGTTGTTTCTCATTTGCAACCGAAGTTGCTTGAACTTGGGTTGCAAAAAGTACTAGAGTCAAACCTTGTTATAACAAAGCTGCCTTCAACAATAAAATATTTTCATTTTGTCTAATACTGTTTGCTAGATGCATATATTTGTTACATGCAGATATTGGCGAAAGACATTTTATACTTCATTATGTCTGATAATTTGTTATTTCTGTGTTCGTTGTATTGAGGTTCTACTGTACGCATATTAAAGTCTACTTCCTTTGCCCTATGTCTTCCATGTCACCTTTTCTTGAGCTTTAATAGAAAATAAATATTTGGTGTTCAACACTCAAAGGCAGATTATTTGAAATATTGATAGCCGATTAGAAAATTTAAATATATTTTAACATACCTAATGAGCAAAGCAGGTATGCTTGGAAAGGCCTTGATTAATTGTGTTATTACCTATCCTACCCAGATTGGCCTTGGCAAATACAACAGTTATTTTACAAGTAACTCAAGATTCAAGACTTCCAACCACACACTAACCAAGCTTGGCAGGCCTGTAATGGCACCAGATGAGATTAACAGCACATTGGAAAAGGTGAACGACCTCCACGTCAAGCATCGGGCTAAGCTGCTTGTGAATTACCACTCTTGCTTTGCACACTGGCTGGCACTCTTAAGGTAAGCAGCTTTTCTTTCTCTTGACGCATTTGCTTGGGCGCTCCGGTCTTAATGCATCAGAACAGAGAAATCTCATTACTTAGCATCCACATCACCCAATATAGTGAGGCTTGCTGTATTTAAAAGAAAAAGTTAAAATCTAGTGACTGCAGCAAGCGGATTTTTATTCAGGCTGGCACTTTTTAAAAAAATTGTTGAAAACTGCGAAATTGGCGCCCCCCCCCAAACAGTGCACCAAGTCTTCAGCTTTCAAACTCAGTAATTCCGTGCAGTGCCTGTATAACGAGGAGCTCGGGGCCTCTTAAATCATTCGTTATACAGGTCACTTCGTTATAAAGGTCGTGCACCGCACATCTCACAACAAAACAGGAACAGAACTATTCTTTTATTATACAGGTCATTTCGTTGTAGAAGCATTCACTGTAGAAAAACTCGACTGTAATTAATTATATAACAATACTGTAAACTGCATCTAATTGTATATCTAATGCAGACAAAAATGATGTGTCACAGGTGGCTCTCTAATCCACCACTAATTAGTGAGTGGGAATTTTGCAAAACCCTCCTAAACATTGTAACAATTTCTTGTCAGCTGTTGACTCGTATATCAAATAGGTCTTCTTGAGATGCTCTAACATATAAGCAGTTTACAGAACTACGATGTCTCTTTTTGGTGCAGGGTTATGAATGAGTAAACTTCGTGTTTATATTTTATTGAAACTTGCTGTTTTTTGACAATTTTGAGGTTCTTACAAAATTTACTAGAGTTAAATGTAGTGCTAATGTATTATTATGCGTCAGCCAGCATGACAATTACGGATAATTTGCCTAACCTTCGTCCTTCTGGCTTCAAACGATTTTGTTACTTGACAATTTGATTAATTCCAGCAATGTGTTGCATTATAAATGCAACAATGCGCAGGGATAATTCGTTTGTGCAGAGACCTGTCGCCTCCGTGTGTTAAGACAAATATGATTGCTTGAAAATTGAGGAAGATAAAGCGTAATAGTAATAAATAAAGTTGCAAGAACGTCAGAAGCCACGAGCACTAGACAATTTCATGTTCTATCCGTCATTGTCATGGGAGCTGAACAATCACAGTGCCTCTAGTAATTTTCGTAGGAAAGTCTACGGCATTTTACTACCTGGAGTTTTTTAATGTGCATGCACTGCGCGGTGCAAGGGCTTCTTTGCATTCGGCTCCCATCAGAATGCGGCCACTGTGGCTTGTTTTGCTGTAGTGTCCTCCTATGGCCTGTTGAGGCTCGTCTTCGACTATATACGGTTGCTGACAAGAGAGTGCTTTAGATGAGCTGGCATTCCATGACGTTTTCTTGAATTAGTGCAACTCAGAATGAGTGAATGAAACAAGACACATGTGAAAAAACGTGTGTGAAAAAACGCAGAAGAAAGTGGGCCACTAGTGCCTCCCTGTCTTATGTGTCTTTTCATGTGTCTAGTGGCCCCCTGTGTCCTGTTTTATTGTGTGTGTGTGTGTGTGTGTGTGCAAGCTTCCTGTTTTTTCTTGTGTGCTTTCATATTGTTACGGAGCAGTCGGGCATGATGTGTCCATGAACAAAGACGATGATTTGGCAAGTAGAGCTAGTTCGGGCAGCCATCTTGGGTATCCAGCGTTGCAGCGATTTGTAAATACGTGTAAATACACCGTCCCTTGACTATTTCTGCCCCGTAGCAATATGTCTAGCGCCCCCTTGGCTTCTTCTCTCTCTCTCTTTTTTTTAATGTCTAGTGCGCCCGTGTCTCCTGCTTTTTCTTGTGTTTTTTCATAAGTGTCTTGTTTCCTTCACTCAGTCTGAGTCGAGCTTATTCAACAAAACGTCATGGAATGCGGTTACTGGCCATGTGTTAAACAAACTGCGAGAAATTTGACGTTAGGCTAGTCAGTTTTTCTTGAAACCACTTCGTGTTGTCTCTTTCTTTGTCCCGTGTGTTATTTGCGGTAAACCATCCCAAATTATCTTGAAAGGTGTTCTTGAAAGAGACAAAAGACCTGACACAGCACTCGCGTCGTGTCTTTCTAGTCTTTGTTGACATTTTTTGTGCTGTTTCCCACACCTTCCAACAGTTAAAACTGACTGCGTTTTATGGTAACTGCTGTATAGAGTAATTGTGTTGGACTTTTCAATCTGCATTTTCTTGTGTTGAAGTTGTTGTGAAGCCAAATCTCATATTGTGTTTGAGGTCATCATCGTTATTGGCATATACGAAGCACAGTGTAGACCGCTTATAACGTAAGTCCCCGGAGTTGCGAATATCCGCACTATAAATGGTACCGCACTATAACCAAAGCAACAATTTTCAAGGCCCGCACATATGCAAAACATGTGCACCGAGCCGGCACGCGTATGCGACAGTCGAGGAATGCGGCTAGAACGTTTGCACTCAATTTGCAGTCGAATCTCGTTAATTCAAACCAAATCACGCGGCGGCGCCTCCGACCGGCATTGCTCCGGTACCGCCATAGAGTAAAAGCTTTGGAGAGACCCCTCAATGCCGCACGCGAACAAAACAAAGAAAAGGAAGAAAAAAAATGCGGCGGGAATTTCATCCTCTCTCAAATGGCAAGGTCGCCGATTCTGCGTTGCGCCGGAACATGCGTGTATGTGCCGACGTCTCAGCCACGCTACCGTAGCCACGCGTAGAAAATGGCAGTGAACCCTTCTTTCTCCTTTATGCTTCCTGTACTTTCTAGCCACGTGTTGACCTTGCACGCTGCAGCTACGGTGCAGAGGGAAGCAGCGGCGCTGTCCCAGGCCGGCCAACGAAACTGCCCACGCCGGCAAACGCTTGCTTCCCGATAACGGCAGAAAACGAAACTTCGGGGAGCTGGCGCCGGGCCGGCTGGAGCGGCGGCGCCTGCACATCGGCAGGCGTGCACGGTGACAGTCGAAAGTGAGGGAGGGCGAGGGGAGCCACCGAAGCGACGGAGATGCCAAGGCGAAATCCGCTTCCCTGCCGCCCTCCTCCTTCACATTCCACGGTCTCCACGTGCGCCCTTCGCCGTGCTGTGCCGGCGCCGCCCGCTCCCTGAAGTTTCGTTTACTGCCGTTATCGTGAAGCGAACGTTGGCCGGCGTTGGCAGTTTCGTGGCCCTCGCTCGCTATGCGCGCCGTGATATTTCACGACTCGCACTCAAGATTCTGGTTTCAGCCTCACTGGCTGTTCGTTTGCACCACGTGCCCTTCTCCTCCACTTCGTCTCTTTCTTCCTCGAGCACTCCTTGAGGCGCCCGTTTAAGGGGAGCGTTCGCCGTCTCCGCTGACTTCTGTACTCCCAGGCAGCCGCACTGTAACCGGTATTTCGTTTCCCGCAACTGCACTATAAGCGATACGTGTATACATGCATGGGGTTCTATGGGAAAATTAACGGGAGTCTGAAAAGACCGCACTATATCCGGTCCTCCACTATAAGCGGTTACGTTATAAGTGGTCTATACTGTAATTTTGTCTTAATAAGTGTATTTTCTAGATGAAACTGAGTTACATCGCCTCTTCTGTAGACTAGCTGCATGTGCATAAACAGCCGATTCTTAAAGTGTGTTAACCTGACATTTCCGCCTTGTCACTTCTTTTGCATCAAATGAAGGTCCAAACCCTTAAATCTTTGAAAAATAACTGGCAAGCATCATCATCAGTCTATTTTTATGTCCACTGCAGGACAGAGGCCTCTCCCAGCAATCTCGAATTACCCCTGTCTTCACATCGCCTAGTTTTCTGCCGTCCTTGACTGCACTTCCCTTTCCTTGGAACCCATTCTGTAACTCTAATAGGCCACCAGATATTTGCCCTGTGCATTACATGGCTTGCTCAGCTCCATTTCTTCCTCTTAATGTCTTCCAGAATACCAGCTGCCCCCATTTGCTCTCTAATCCACACTGCCGTCTTCCTGTTTTTTAACGCTACATCTCACATTTTTTGTTTCATCGCTAGTTGTGTGGTCCTTATAACTTCTTCTCAAGCTTCTTTGTTAATCTCTAAGTTGGTACCGTTAGAACGCAATGACTGTATACTTTTGTTAAGTGGTCGTACTGGTCATGTCTTGGTAATGCCTGCCTTATGCGAGCATCAGAGCATCCTAATTTACTGTAATACTTGTTTCTACGAGCCAGCTGTAGTTCATGCATCATGGTGTCATGGTAGGTTGGCCAGCTCCATTCCTGATATCACTGCAGCTGCCATACACCAGCACAGCGAACAGATAGACTCTCAGCACTTCATGCAATTTTTTTATGAGCAATGTCATCATATCTAGCTTTATTGCTACACGACATCAGCAAATTTTGTATCATGAACATGATACAAAAGTCAATGCACCATACAAAAGTCAATGCGCCATATCTGGCATTTCTAGGCTAACTTCAGTGTCAAATTAAAATTTGTCTTATAAGTGTTTCCCAACTGTCATACATGTTTAAGTGTGATCCCTTTACATGCGATGGAGTTTGTAGAACTTTGAAAAGGTGTGTCAGTACTCCTTCAATTAATCTTGCCTTTTGTGTCAGTTCACGCCATTAGAGCTAGCTGGATTTTTTTGTCCTGAATAATGTGGTGACAGCGCTGCTCTGCTTTCGTGATGTCATGCTCTGGAGCTTGTCCATACGCGTGTCACTGCATACTTCTGTGCTGCTTTTCTTTCTTCTAGGGAGGGCTTCACTATCCTGCTTCATGGGCCTGGATCAAAACTGAAACTTCTACAAAGGTTCAAGGAAGCTGTGCTGACCGACTTTGCAAGCATCACTGTCAATGGATTCAACCCTTCACTATCCTACACAGAGGTAAGTGATCTCTTTCATAGCACACCGTGCATAGTTAGATTATATGCATGTGGGGATGTTTCTTTTAGCACAGACAGACAAGCACACAAGGAAAAGAAACACAGGACTCTTGATTAGCTTCTTTCAAATTGTTAATTTCAACAAAACCTGACGCTTGTATAGCTAAACTCCACATGAAACATATCAGCACACAGACTGCTCTAAAAATTAATTTTCTTGAGTGATACCACTGTAGAACCTTGATCGTAAGTTATGGAAAAAAAAACGGAAGGAAAATGTTCTGACTGGGCGAACGTACCATACGAAGTCATTGAAAAAAATTGGCCAACTCAATTGTAGTTGAAATCTACGTAATGTGAAGCATTGTGTGAATCGTTGCAGCATGAGATGCTGACGTGCACCGATCAGGTGGGGCTCGAGAAGCACATTGTTGTTTTGCAGCCTCAGCAAGCTTACGTTTGCGCTCCTTGAGGTTGGCCTGGGTCAGCAGCTTCTACGGGCAGAGCATTTTGGGAGAAAGTTATGGCGAGAGTCGTGGCACGAGATGCTGACTGCATCAAGCTCATGCGGATCGAGCCACGTGAGACGCACATTGTCGGTTTAAGATGGCAATGTGAAACAGAAACGATATAGAGTTGGTGGGCACAGCAGGAACACAATGCCGTCAGAGCAAAACATGACGCTCACTTCGCACCACCTGCACCAGGGAGCAGTGGGGCATTTGGGTTATCACCTATTCAAAAGCACGCAGTACATTTCCTATGCTACACACGCCGTGAAACAGATAGGTGAAGATGCTTATCGCAATGGGTTGGCAGAAATAGCTGTGAATAGCAACATGCAACGACCCATAAGGAAATTTGCTGGTACCGGAACAGGACACGGGCAGGCAAGTAGTGTGAGGATGCTGCTCTTGTCGGCGCCTACTGCTCTCGAACACGCATGACTCGCATCTTTTCTTGTTTACGTGGGAACTAGCAGCCCGAAAACATATATGATCGGAGTTTGGCAATATATTGAACATTGGTCAAAAAGTCGTGTTTTCTGGGAATGTATTAACCAGTAAAAAAGAAGTGTAACTGTATAGGGTAATTTTTTTGCGTCAATCGCGAACGTTGACGCCGGGAAATTGTACGAGAAGGGTTCATATCAACAAAGTTCTGTAATTATCAATGCACACCTACATATTCATTGCCTGTTTAATCACCGTGGGTACTATTATTTCTCTTATACACTTGTCTTTAGCCTGCATGTCCGGTATATTTTTTTCTTGTGCCTGTAAGCCATAAAAATTATTCCAACATTTCAACATGATTATGCACAAGAAGAAACCATACTCATTTAAAACACAAGTACTATTAATGTGCTGTTGGAAAGCAGAGCTGAAATGTGACCCACTGAAAACAGCTTACTGTGTTTGTTGGATTATAACTCCCACCTTTCTATAAGTCAAACCCCCCACTTCTCACAAGTTTTGAAAAAAAAAAAATTGTTTACAAGTCACACCCGTGTAAAAGACACCTATTTTAACTTGGTTGGCATAACAAAACGCAATTATGCATGCTTGTACACTCATCTCGAAATGTACTTAGCCATTTCACAGCACTACATATCTGTTAACAAATTTTTATGAGCTGCAAATTCTAGCAGAAAAATACTACCAACGTTTGTCTTAGGTGCAGAAAAGTAACATTTATTGCACTTCACTTGTAACCATCGAAGGCCTCGTCCTCTGATGCACTCAAAACAAACATCTACTTCGGCCGGCAGCATCACTGGTCCACTGTCATCGGCCTCTCAATCACTCACAACATTGTAATGAACGAGAAGAAAGGGAACCGAGGGGCCCGATTTTTATTAATCTTATCCTAAGAATCCAACAGGCACCTTAAGTACTGACTCTAAAATTTTGTTTAAGTTTTTCTGGCATTTTAGGTAGCTGTCGACTCCATAATTATGGTACGGAGCCTCAATTTCTGAAATGCTCCATAAATATTTAATTACAGCACCTTTTTAAAGACCCGTCCAACATGTGTGTCAAGCACAGTGTGGCTTTGGACATGGAAAAAGGAGACTCAACACCTCACCAAAAGCAGAGGTGGCAGTCGCATGGTATCGGAAACAACTTGAGAGCCTACCATGCAGTGTGGTTGTTTGAAGGCTTTAGATTGACGTTGTCACCAAAATCTGTCAAGTTGCGACTTCCAATTGTGCGCTTTTCTTGAAAACGCAGGACGACATGCTCTCCACTCTTGTGCCGGCGAGCGGACTGACCATTCTGCAGCACGGCTATAGTGTGTGCGTATGTCATCTGGTACCACGAGGCCACCACTACAGGTTTCGATGATGTGATGAGCCTCCTTTTTCACGCCTGAAGTCGGGCTACGTATGGCATGTGTTTTGAAATGGTCACACGAAACGGTAATGTAATTAATTAATTGTGGTGGTCTCGGTGAATTGAGGCTCCATAGCACAGCTGCTGGGTCAACGACTATCAGTATAGCAATAAAACGAGAACAATTTCCTGTTAGTACTCTTTTAAGCACGTCGCTGGCATTGCTTCGGTGGCGGGCCATGCTAGGGAGTGATTACAACCGGCCGGAATATGTGTGTTCAAGGCCTTAACTCAGCCTATTCAGGCTGAGTTAAGGCCTTGAACACACATATTCAAAATCAAAATGGCGACCAGAAGCCGGAAGCACTCGACATTTCGCACTAACGACTGATCGTGACCAAGTGGGGCTTTTGTTTAAAGGGCATATGTCAGGTGCCACGACATAACAATAAAGAAATTGTGGCGCTCTTTTTTTTTTTTTTTTATTGCATCAGTTCCATGGGTTTAGCGTTTTGTTTAAGGAAAACTAAACTATAGCAGCGAACTAGTACGCTTGACTTCCAATCACAGGAGGCACCTATATTATGAAGGCCAGATGACGGCCCTGGCTGCTGCCTACCTGGCGAGCCCTAGAAGCTGATATCTGTTATACCTAGAGATGCAAGGGCCCAGGAGCGAAAAAAAAAAAACCGGAAAGATTGCAAGAAAGCATTCCTTTCCCCGTCTTTTTACCGCAGAATAAAGTGGTAAAAATTTCCACATGCAGTTAAACCTCGATATAACGAAGTCGGTAAAATCGTCAATTTGCTTCTTTATATCAAACTCCCATTGCATTGAAATTCGACCTTTTATGCGCATAAATATAGTCGCCAATCTATATTTCTTACACGAAAAGGAGCCGAAAATTGAGATGCGCACCAACTTACCCCACACTACCCCCACCACCCCACCCCCTCGCGCGCACTTGATCGCGCTATTGCGAGCGAGCACATAGTTCGTGAGGCACGATAGGATCTCATCGCACGTGGACTTTATACGGAACATGACGCTGCTCCACTTCGGCAGTCCCTCTTATCGTGCGGCGCGCGATTTGAAAGATGTGTTTGCCAGCAGCCACTTCACTCATTTGGCCATCTGCGTCCGTGGAAGTTTCTATTTATTCTCTCGGTATTCCTTCGCAGTGGCAATGAAATTTCGTTATATTGAAATTGTGTATAAACACACTTCCTTATATTGAGGTTCTAAATACTACATGGTGTTCTATGGACAGGAAGTTCCAAGTAAATTCGAAACCAAGTAAATTCAGATATAAAAAAGGCAAAAGAAAAATATTATGAGAAGGTATTCTCACGTATCTATACGAATTCAAGAAAAGTTTGGCTGGAAATTAAGAAGCTATCTGGAGGAAAGGCTAGCCCTCAAGACCTACAAATGCCTTCTGTAAACGGAACTCTTGCAGATGATGAAGCAGTCAAGTCACTGCCCTAAATACTCACTTTGTTCAATGCTGTACCAATATTTCTGCAGAAGATGCAGAAGTGATGGGACATACGGTTACGAAACAGACCGTACCGAACTCTTTAATGTTATTACCGGTAACACCAGGCGAAGTTTAAAGCGTGATCACTAACTTTAAATGCAACACTGCTGCAGGTGTTGACGGTATCATGGCATCCCCTATAAAATATGTGTCTGACATCATCTCTAATGTCTTAGCTCACATTATCAATAAAATGTTTGAATCCGGAATTTTCCCTAGCAAACTTAAAATAGCCAGAGTTTGCCCGATTCATAAAGGTGGCGCTGACCCATAGCGTAAACAATTTCCGTCCTATATCGATACTACCTCTTCTGTCTAAACTTTTTGGTACTGTTCTAAATTCACGACTGGAGGGTTTCTTAAGAAAATATGGCATTATCAGTACGGCCCAATATGGATTTCAAAAAAATCATGTGAGGATGCGCTTTTTAACATAAAACATCAAATACTGCAAAATATTGAAAAACGTTTATGCACGGTAGGTTTATTTCTGGACCTGCGTAAGGCGTTTGACAGTGTGGATCATGCTATGCTTCTATCCAAACTTTATGATTACGGTATACGTGGTACGGCATTAGATCTGGTGAGGAGTTACTTAACGGATCGTTACCAGTGTGTTTCATTCAATCAGGCGACTTCCTCGCTTCTCAAAATACAGACTGGCGTGCCGCAGGGATTCATACTTGGTCTTGTATTATTTAACCTTTATATTAATGACCTTTCATGCATTTCTTCCTCACCTAACGTCATAATGTACGCGGATGATACTGATCTTTTCTTTGCAAATTCTTCCCTGCAATGCATAGAAAAAGAAATGAATGATTACTTGAACTGTACATAAACAAACTTCAATTGAATGTCCACAAAACTAAATATATCATATTTAAACCAATAAATAAACCATTGCCCACTAATATTAATGTTCTATTTCAAGCAAAGAGGATTGAACAAGTAACATCGCAAAAATTTTGGGGGGTATGGTTTCAGGAGAACCTCGCTTGGGATATTCATGTCAACAAGTTGAGCAATGACCTTAGTAAAGTAGTAGGCTGTATGTACAAAATTGGTGATCTAGTACCATTATGGCTAAAGAAAGCAATTTTTTATGCCCTTTTTTACTCGAAGCTAACTTATTGTGCCTTGATATGGGGAACAACGACAGCAAAAAACTATGAGAAGTTAGTAAACTTGCAAAAACGAGTAGTCCGTATTTTTGAAAACTACCATGGCAGGCTGCGAAACTTACCCACACACAACCTTTTTAACAAACATTCATTGATCCGAACAAATCAAGTTTTCTATTATAGATTACTCTTACATATAAAAAAACACAGACTACATGTTGTCAGCCCACCCATTTCTCCTCATCGATACCCATTACGCAATCAAATCAGAACAACACCATTCACGCGCACAAACTATGGACGGCAGGATCTAAACTATCAAATACCTAAGCTACTAAACATTGTTGAAAAAAAAATTGATTTCCTATGCACCTCATTTTAAAGAATGTATAAAACCTATCTCTTACATTCTTAAACTCATTATAAATAAAATGCTATTGCACTAACATTTTGTTATGCTCTGTGAATGTATGTTTCTATCTGCACTGTAAAAGTGAAAGAACATACCAATAATTTTTTTTCAAGCATAGAATGTATATTCATGTAATAATTGTACAAATCTATCTTGTTTATTTGTATTTTCTACATTGTACTCATTCTTTTTTTTGTGTTGTATTTTGCTTTGAATATATTTGCCGGACGTGCTTAGAAGCAAGAGCCTCTGTCAGGCCACATGGCCTTTAGCTCTTGTTCCTCTTTCTGTAGCAAAGAAAGAAAGAAAGTTGGAAAAAGTTGAAATACTTTCACACACTCGCACATTGTGCTTTTGGACACGGAGCTGGGGAGGGAGCATATAACATAAGCAGATTTGATGTGCTAAAATCCAGAACAAAATTTCTTATTGGTTGGTTTTAGTTCTAATAAATGTTGGTGCAAGCAATGGGGCTAGTCTCATTTCCTATACAGGAAATCAAGAGGTTGGGTAGTACTACAGATGTGTGTGATACAAGGATGTTCACGCAGGGGTGATTGTCCTACTGAGATGGCATTTTTTTTGCTTATTTATATCTTTACTTGCTTATTCAATACTGCTCCTAAAAGCCTTTAGGTGAGGTTATTTCATAGGGGAGGGGGGAAGAATTATCTGTCATACAAATAAACACTAAAAAGGATAACAAAACACTGAGGTCACACACAGTGGCCTTGAAAGAGAACACATTTAAAAAATAAATAAATACAAAGTGTCTGCAATATTTTAAACTTTGAAACAATAAAGTTACAAAATATGTACAGTGAAAGCTCGATGATACGAATCTCACGGGGTCACGAAAAATATTCGTATTAGCCGAAATTGTATCATCGAAACACAATTAAAACTACAGTCGAATCTCGATAATTCGAACTCGAAGGGGCCCGAAAATTTGTTCGAATTAAAAGGACGTATTTTTGAAGTATTCGTGCACCATAGCACGATGCACGAACGGTGCGAGCCGTGAAATATCGCGGCGCGCAAGCGCATAGCAAGCGCGGGCCACGAAACTGCCCACGCCGGCTAACGGTCGCTTCCCCATAACGGCAGACAACGAAGCTTCAGGGAGCGGGCGGCGCCGGCACACGGGTGCGCGCGGAGACTGTCGAAGGTGAGGGAGGAGGGCGGCAGGGAAGCGGATTTGGCCGCGTCAACTCCGCCGCTTCGGTGGCTCCCCTCGCCCTCCCTCTCAACTCCCTCGTAGCTCTCTCACCTTCGACTCCATGCGCACATCTCCGTGCGCGCCCGCCGCCGTGCTGGCGCCAGCTTATTTTAGCCACTCCCTGAAGTTTCGTTTTCTGCCGTTATCGGGAAGCGAGCGTTTGCGGGCGTGAGCAGTTTCGTTGGCCCGACTGTGCCTTCGCCGCTGCTTCCCTCTGTGTTGCTGCCGCAGCGTGCAAGGTCAACATGTGACTAGAAAATAGAGGAGAAGGGTTCACTGCCATTTTATCCGTGTGGCTGAGACGTCGGCACTAGTGTGTGCTAGAATGCGGTTGCCTAGAACACTCTAGTCGGCACGTACACGCTTGTACCGGTGCGATGCAGAAACGGCGACCTTGCAATTTGAGAGAGGGTGAAATTTCCGCCGCGGGTTCTTTTTTATTTTTTTTTTCCCCGTTCCTTCGCGCGCGGCATTGAGGGGTCTCTCCTGAGCTTTTGCTCTATGGCGGTGTCGGAGCACTGCCGGTCGGAGGCACCGCCACGTGATTTGGCGCGCTGCTAAGAGCATTGTCGGTGCGCGGTATGTTCGAAATATGCATGTTCGAATTAACGAGATTCGACTGTAGCTAAATTAAAGAGTCAGAGGTGAACTCACTCAGGCGCATGTACCTAAAAAGCATTTATTTCTTGAAGAAAAAGTCTCTAATGTCCTTCTACCTCGGTAGACAATCCTATCTCGGTAGACAATCCTATCTCGGTAGACATAGCTCGCTGCGACTAGGTAAAATGGCGCAAACACAAAGAACGCGGCCCGAAGCACAGCAGCCACTCCGTCCGATGGGCGGCCGCCGAAAAGGAGGAAAAGTACAAAAGCGCCACCGCTTCAAACTCTTCGCGCCCAGTCGCGGAGTCCGCGCTGTCCGGTGCCGCGTCCGCGCCTCCGCACCAAAAGATAACGGGAGAAAGCGCGTGACTGCGCGCTGTTCTCTTTCGCGGCCAGTCAGTGGGGCGGCGTTTATTCGTATCAACCGACGCAGGCCGAAAATCGATTCGTAACAACCGTTCTCTAGCACGTTGCAAAGTAATGGGGCTCGGCCGGGACCACAGAAAAATTCGTATCATCTGGAAATTCGTATTAGCCGTGATCGTATCATCGAGCTTTTACTCTATTTGTGCACTGGAAGAATATCAAAATTATATAGTAAATAGGCACTGATTAACAAACAATGCACTATACATCATCAAAACATGAAAAATTAACATAGTTCACGAGTAAATAAATACAAAAGGTGGAAGTAAATGTAGAGCAGTGCAAAGCAAATTACCATACTATAGTGAAATTAACATACGAATTCAACTATACTTGCAATGGTAAGACATCAAACAAATCACTATAAAGAAAGAAAAGTCAACATTTTAGACTTTGCTCAAAGCATGTACAGGTATTACACTTCGATTGTTGTGATGTCAGGCTCAAGACTGTTGAACACAATGATTGTGCGTGATATAACTGACCTGTTATTATAAGGATGATTATGCGCAGCATTTCATACAAGTACTTCGTTCTCTATCTTTGGGCTGTTCACTTTGCCATGCCCGAAAGCAATTGAGAGCAGAAACTGGCGTCAGGATTTTTTCACAGATGATTAAAAAAAATTAGAGCATGTTATTCAGCTGTCTTAGTGTATGTTTCTGCGTCTAGATTCTTCAGAGCATCCTCCAGTGTATCCCGAGTAGTGATGGAGCATCATTTCTTGGATCAACATCGGTGGATCACATAGTTGAACATTTCTCAAAAAATGGTAAACCATTTCTGGATTGTTTTCCTGTATGGGGATACAAGGCTGACAAGCAGCAAAATAAATTAAAAAAGAAAACATTTTTAACGAAGCTTTATAGATACTTTGCAGGCCTTTTTAACAATGTTCTAAGGAAACTGAACATTTCGTGACTTAGCTGATCAGCATTATATGTAGATGTATAACCTATCGAAAAAAGAAAAAAAAAAGTAGGATCAATTTGTTCTAGCTGTCAGGATCATTATTTAAAGGAGTTGTATTGTCTGTTCTTATACTTTCCCTTGAATGTGCAAACCATGTTCCATGTTTGATATGTAAACGACCGGCTTTTTACATTGCCATACTTTTTATCATATGTTTTGTACACTACAGTGTTGTTGAAGACTGCAGTACACATTTTATTTTCTATTTTTGCTAGCACGAGGAGTTTATACGCCTTGTCTGCAAATATATAATTTGTAGTTTTCGATGTTTGCTCTAGAAGGCTGGCAGTGTTTTTGTGTGATTAAAAACAGTATGTGCAAGCCCACTGTGACCCTTTAAGGCACTAATTAATTTTGTTCATTAGAAATTTATTTCACCAATTTTCTTGCATCTCCAGATTTGTGAAAAGTGTACAGCTGCAGAATGGATTAAGCATTTTCATTTCTTCAGTGAGTTTTGTCACGTTTACAGACTGTGGACTCCATGTGAGAACTCCTTAAAATAATGTCAGGATATGGGGACATCCAACTATTTCATGTCGAGCTTATGCTTGGAAAGCACTTGTCAGCCACTTGAAAGGTGTGGCTGCTGTCAAGCATTGTGAAAAACGATGAAAAGAGTGAGCCCTCTGCGTGACGACGCATTGACACCGAGAGCAAACACCCAGCCACCTTTCAACTTGTTTCATTAAAACAATTTGCATGTACTATTCAAACTTGCAGGGCAGGCCCAATGAGAAATGTGTCAAAATGTATGCAGTATGTTTTAAATATCATTATTTTCGTCAGTGCAGTTGCTTTTGATGCCCTACCTTGCTGTGCATGGTTGTGCACACTGCAACTGAAAAGGATAATTGCAATTTCAGACAGTTGCTTAGGTGGTGTCCAAAACATGGCGTCCATGACGTGTTTCTGACTCTGGAGTCGCTTCCGGCGCAAGTAGTCGGCAAAAGCGTGGCCTTTGAGATTAGTTCCTGTTAAACAGAGAGATTCATTGGTGTGGTGTGGATTTGCCACTGAGGCCAACAGTAGTTCAATTGGTGTTCTTGATCTTTCTGTTGTTCATACAGTTAAACCTGCTTATAACGAACCTCCATATAACGAATTCTGGATATAACGAAGTTTTTCTATTCCCCGCCATTACTCCATAGAAGCACATGTATTTGAGACCTCTACGTAACGAACTGGCAGCAGGAGACCTCCTCGAAATAACGAATTTTCCCCGCCGACAACCTAGAAATTTTGCCCCAAATTTTGTAAGTATTGCGCGAGCAGCAACCGGAAGCACTTTCTCCGCCGCGACGGAATGCGAAGCGGCGGCGGCGCGCTTGGCACGCTCGAATTCACGGCGACTGTGAGGCAAGAGCGAGTGTACGTGTGCGTGCGTGCGCGAGTCGGGCCTGCATCCCTCGACCCGGCGATCTTGCCGCCCGCCGCGGGCGTGACCTTTCCCCCTCCCTTCATTCAAACCTGATCACGGCCACTTGCTGCAGCTGGCCTAGCCCGCCCAGCCGGCACTCTCCTTTTCCTGTTGATGTTGACGAAGGGTGAAAAAAGAAAAAAAGAAAAACTTTTTTTTTTCAACGCTGCGCTGGCAGCGCCACTCTTTGGTTACTGCGCTTCACTTCACTAACCTGACACTAGGCTGACAATATACGACGCTACGACGTAGGGAGGCCTACACGCTGTTTTAGGGTGGTGACAACTCCAATATTTTGAGCACTATTTACCGCCAAATTCGGTGAGTAGCCATATTGATTCCCAATTTCGCTAGAAGTCACGGCGCATTCCTGCCTTCTTTCTGTCACGCTCTGATCTACCCATTTTGGCACGCGATCTATTAAATTTCTTTAATTTAGTTTTGCACCAATGCGCACACGAAACCTGCATACATCTTTAATATACTAGTTGCCTTTTCCTTTTATTTTAACACATCAAACTTATTTTTTTTTTCCCATAGCATACAAAGCAACAAGTTATAAGGCACTGTGGCGTGCTCAGGGTAGTATTTTCTCACTGCCGAGAATGTGTACTGCATTAAACGTTGTCATTGCCTTCCACTTGTACACAATATACAAAGGGTGTTTTTCGAAGTGGTCTGTAATAAAAATTGTGCTTACAAGCCTGTTTAACTAAAACGTAGACGTGCCATGCACTGCTCTCAGACACGCTATGGGTCTCTGGCTGCTGAGGCCAAAGTTTATTTGAAAAATTTAATTAGTTTCACGGCACCAATGGTTGCGGGAAACGTGGTCTGTCAGCTGGTGTTTTTGCCATTTTGATTCTCAGATGCTATATTTGACAGAAAATTTTACCCGCCAATTTAGCTGGCGGCGGCAAGTGCCCTTACAAAGGTTGTCACCATCCTAAAACAGCGCTTGCATGTAGGCTCCCTACTACAACGCCATCATGTCGCTCGCTCTTTGTTTCCAACGATCGACTCGCGCTTGTGCGAAACGACACGCGTCCACGCTTCCAGTACCTGGTGTGACATTCCAAGGATGAGTGCTTCGATGAAGAAACGCAAGGTATTGACCTTGTCTGCAGTTCGCTTTGAAGATAAGCCCGCGCGGGCGCACACTTTTTCCACATCGCAGATCGCTTTCAAGGTACGGTGGCCGCCACCGAAGTAAACGCCTCCCTTTCTTGCCTCCCCCGCCGTGCCTAGCGTGGAAGCGCGCTTCACCCCCCCCCCCCCCCCTTCCTCGCGCGCAAGAAATTGAGTGACCCCCGCAAGCTTTCACTCACACGCACAGCGTACAGCGCGCGGCGACGATGTTGCCATGTTTGGACTTTAGACGGAACCTCAAAGCGGCGTCCACGGTGACGGCACAAATGGGATTCACAATAAAATGTGCTTCTGCACGGTTACTACTCCGACGGTGACAGCGAATTCGCACCCCCTACCGGCAGCTTTTCGCATTACCGGGAAGTTATCTTGAAGGTCATGCTTTTGTGCGCGGCAATTGGCAACAGCTGTACGAGCACGAAATACGTCATGGTGGCCGTGTTGTAAGTTCACTATTGTTGGCGACTGTCGTCCGGGCGTCGCAACTCGAGAATCGAACGTCTGCGCACATGAGGTTTTGCCGATTTTGTGCCTGTGCATGTAGAACAAGAAAAATAGTACTCACTAACCGTTGTGGGCAATGAGCGAGTACAGCTTAAGCGGTCAGCCAATACAATGGGTTCAATGGGGGCTGGGTGGGGGAATCTTCGCAGGCTACGTTTAAACCGCAATTATGCATTAAGCGGGTATGTATTAACGAGGTTTGAGTGTACTATACTTCGTATAGCTGCTCTGCTAATTTGCTGTCGCAATCGATGCTTCGCCTTACGGGCGAAACTGGGACTTTTTTGTTCATCGCAGCTTTAGTGTATTGGGAGTAAATCTTGAGCGATAGTACATACGGTAAGCGTTTCTTTTTCTAATTTTCGTGCCGAACCTGCATATAATGAAATCCTCTTTATAAGAAAGTTTTTCGGGAATTTGTCAATTTCGTTATATCCAGGTTTAACTGTATTAGACAAACAGCACTAAATCAGACGATGCCCAAGTAAGGTGCACTCACAAATGCCATGTTTAGCTCTTGCCTGATGTAGCGCTGTTTGTTCAACTAGCCCGAGTTTCATGGCCACTGCAGCATGTAATGTTTTATGCCGTTTCTTTCTTCAGATGCAGACGACCTTTTCATTCTGGTCAACAACATTGATGGTTTGGGCTTGAGGAGCGCAAAAGCTCAAGAAATACTCTGCACACTCTCAACAGCTTGCCACATTCACATAATTGCTTCACTGGACCACATCAACGCTGCTTTATGTAAGGATCACTTTCATTATTTCGAATTGATTTTTGAATAATTCTGCATTTGTTGTACGAGTGGTTTCTCTTATTGCGTGTATTTGAAGTGGTAACTGTTATGGCTTTCACAGTTTTCTGCAAGTCACTTCTTTCTTTTCATTTATTTTTATTATCTTGCTTTGTGTTAATGCTATATATGCCTTTGGCATGCAAGTTGACCACGTTCCTTTTCTTGGCTTCAGAGTCAGAATTCTGTGCTTTCTTTTTTTCTTGGTGATGATTAGCAATATTCATTGCCAATCATTGTTCTCCTTTGAAGTTCTGAAAGAGTGCTCACCTAATCTATGTAGGTGTAATGTATAAAGTACAGAGGGAGCAATTTTCCTGACTGACACACTATAGATTCACACTTGTAAGTTACAAGGAAAACATTGAGCATAAATATAAATTACCTGATTGGCTGTTGCCATTGCTGAAACTGGCAAGAAATTGCCATCAAGAGGTTCCTTTCGCTGTTGAAGATTTTCTCTAGCTGTACATTGCTAAAGTCGTTATGAGCTGTAAATAAATTTTCTCATAAGTGCACTCTACGTTGCCTGCTTTGAGCTGTTGGGGTAGAGCAGTGACTCTTGTAACATACCTCGGGTGTGCAGTTCTTCTTGTGCTTCTATAGGTGGTTCTCAATGCTACTGCTGTGGCCAAAACTAGCATATGTAAATGCCAAAAAATAACTTGCATAACACGGTTTTTAAAGTGAATAGCTTTCTTTGGGCTCTTTTTGCCCATTTTCATGGCCGGTGGTTAGTAGCCGGAGGTTGGACTTTCACTGCAGATACAAAGGCGCCAATGCAAAGGGCGCATGCATGCGCATGCAACCAAGTTGCGGCACATGTTCACCGCCGAACACCGGCTACATTATAGGTCTCTGAGACGCACATGCTGTCCATGTGTACTATTATCGCTACAGATGTACTGATTAACGGCTCTGTTCTATATAGAATTATGCAATGAAACAGTGAACGCTACCTAAATATATTCACTACAACAACACAAGACCTAATTTCTTCGAAAAAAAGCGAATAGCTTTCAAGAAGAGTTTGGCTATTTGCTTTCATTGACAATCATTGTTGATGGTTTCTGTGCAATTTATAGTACTAGCAAGTGTTCCCTTTCGCTCGCTCTGCCAATGCCTATCTAGGAGGCATTGGCTCTGCTGTGTCAAGGAGTGCTTGTGCCGAGAGCGAGAGCCAGGGTGACGTGCGTCGTGGCAATGCCCTCTCCCCTGGTGCATTATCGCGGCGTCGCAGCTAATGGCAGTGCAAGTTTAGGTGCCGTTTCGTTGCTATAGCTGACAGATCCTCTTTCACTCAATGGGCCATTTGACGCTTTCGCATCAATAAGCGTAACTCCATTAGTTCATCTTTTGTGTTCTTGATCGCGAACGTCGGCGCCTGCATACAGTAGGTAACGGGATTGTATCCACAAGGTTCTACTGTACAGTCAACCTCATTCTAACGAAATGGAATATAATGAAATAGCGGATACAACGAAGTAAGTGAAATTCCCCTTGAAATACACGTAGAGATTGATAGTGTACAACTTGCAGTGATGGATGTAACGAAGTGGTGTATGTTACGAATTAATTCTGGCTCACCGTTCAGCTTCGTTATAATGAGGTTTACTGTATTTACTTGAGGTCAAAGAAATGTCCCACAACAGCACCATCGTGGCATTAAAAAAGGTGGCTGTCATTTACTCCTTGCTGCCATTCTTAAAGCCTAGGGGAGTTAGACTTCTGCTACGTCTTCGCCAACCGCACCCACAAAAAATCTTTCTGGGAAGCTGGCACCATTTATAACACAGCATTCACATGAAAATAATAAATCGCCTGCACTCATCTGTGGCACTCTGTAGATAAAAGGAAATTTCTGGACGAATGAGACTCGTCCATGGAGAAAAAACCTTCACAAGTGCAACTTGTTCTTTGTATGAAAAGGTTAAAGAAAAAGAAATGATTAACGACATATTGTGCCTTTGCACTACAATATGTCGTTAAGCAAACACCAACTTGCCCAACAACAAGTCCTTCTGCAAAAAGAAATGAGTTTGCCAATATGCACTTGAGGCCCATTCAGCTAAAAAGACGGAATAGTCAGCCAAAATGTATTGCTTACAGGGTGTGAAATATCCTGATCACATACTTCATTTTGTTTGGCCTTGCATGATGATGCCTCACATGTTTATGGCTATGTTGCTATGTTATTTTGGTCTTATTCAGAATTTGGATGCCATGTCCTGTATGGATCAGTACTTTGTATTACCCAAGTATTCCAGATATGTACTGAAATTTAATGAATGCGCACATTGACCACTCTTTCATTTTCCCAACCATTCTTTTTTATGTGCCCAACTCAAGGCACCAAACATTTGTGTTGATGGCCTGAGTGACATGTCATGTCTTGCGCAGTGTGGAATCAGGAGACTTCACGGAGGTTCCGTTTCGTATGGATTAATGCCACGACATTTGAACCTTATGTACTGGAATCCAGCTTGGAACCCCTCAAGAGCTCCGCCTCCAACGCACTCAGTTCGCTGAAGCACGTCTTCTGCAGTTTGACTCCAAATGCGCGCAAGATATTCCTCCTCATTGCACGACATCAGCTTGACAACGCAGAGTCACCATGTATGCAGGTATGTTGACATTCACCAACTGGACATGTACTGAGTTTTGCATAAATTAGGCATTCCATGTATCAATGACTGAAACCAAAACTGGCAGGCTGTAGCATGCGTGCCTTTTGAGGCAATATTCTGCTTGCATCACCCAGCAGCCAGCGCGTTGTGGCTCCTCCACTCTGTCACAGTGCACTGGCAGCCTGCTGCTGGTTGTTGTAAGCAGAACGTTGCTCTAAAGGGCGCAACTATGTGCACTTTGATAGCCAAATTTTGTAGTGGCACAATTCCGCAGGTAATCACATTTTTTCAAATCCTAAAGTTTGTGTGGCTCGTAAGCAAAGCACGCTTCATTTCCTTATTACGATGAGCCCGCAGCAATTAGAAGTGCAAAAGTTAATTATTGGATTTTTGTTAATTAGCAACTTAGTACCTCGTACCACCCACCACCACTCAAGGCATGTCTCCAAAGGAACCGTGCTTTTATTTCAAAACAGCTATATTTAAATACCGTATTTACTCGAATCTAACGCGCACTTTTTTTTTTCCAATAAAAGAGGTCCAGAAATTGCGTGCGCGTTACAATCGAGTACGACCCTAAGTCTGCGTTACCATATAGCTGTCGGCATTTCAGAATGACCGGGTCGCACACGCTTCGAGCTTAGCTACACTCTAGCCTAGCTGCCGTAGCTTGCTCCATGTGCTGCAGTACACATGCTTAGGCATTAGTCTTCTCGTTTTCTGCATCTGCTCTATCGCTATAAAGTGCCGAGTTGATCATGATGCCGCATTTAGAAGGAAAGTGATCATGTGTGTGGAGACGGACGGAAATCGGGCCTCATCACGGGCATTCGGAGAATCCGAAACTTGCATGCGGGACTGGCTTTTGGCAAAAAGGAGAGGATTTTTGCCGGCAAAGCAACGCACAAGGGTTTCAGTGCACCGAAGCAGGATGTATTTTGCGATGATTCATTTCAGCGATACGATCGCCTTGGCCCTATCTTGAAAGCGATCTGCGACGTGGAGAGTCTGCCTGTGTTTTCGCCGAGTCGTGCGAAAGGCATGCTAGCACAAAGGTCAATTCGCTTGCTGCACTTCGTCACTCCAGCGTTTTGAGTTTCCGCGGTCAACGAGCAAGAAGTGTTCAGGTTTGCTTGTGTGCGCGTGACACCAAGCTTGTTAATTTATTTAGTAAGTGAATGTTTGCAAGTTTTACGGCCGATAAAACTGCTATCGCAATCGATGCTTTGCCTTTCGGGCGAAACTGTGACTTCTTTTATTCATCGCAACTTTAGTGCACCGGGAGTAAATCTTTGTTTTTCCAAATGAGAGAAAGTTGTATTTCTGTATGATAGCCTGAGGTGCGCGGTACTGTGAAGGATCTCTCTTTTTCTTTTTTTTTGTCAGGGAAAACAGGTGCGCGTTACAATCGAGGGCGCGTTACAATCGATTAAATACGGTACTTGCATAATGAACGCACTTTTTTTCCCAAACAATATGCACAAAGTTGGTGCGCGCGTTCTTTATGCGGGGTAAAAAAAAATGTAAGAGCCGGGAAAGAGGAAAAATTGAGAAATGGGAGTAGTGTTGAACTGCACACAATATTATTTTAATTCTTACGTGTGACAAAAGTAGTTTCGCCCGACAGCCGAAGTATCGATTGCGATGAGCTATACAAAGTAAGAATAGTAGTTTTATCGTCCGTATAAACTTGTAAACATTCGCTTATTAACTAATTAACAAACATAATGTCAGCGCCCACAGGCAAACATCAAGAGCGCAGACACGCGCAGTTAAGCGCCGCTGCAGAAGCGAGCGAAGTGACCTTCGTGCTGTTGTCTATCGCTTCAATGCAAACTGAGCGCCGAGAACACGCAGCACGCACAAAGCTACGAGCCACCGACGCACCTACACTGCGTAGACTCTGCCCCCACGCAGATCGCTTTCCAGATACGGCCCGCGCCACCACGCGCGACCACGCGCCGCCACGCAGTATGATGCCAGAGCACAACGCTGCCTGCTATTCCTCCCCCCTCGCTCCCTCGCCGGTGCCTCGAGCCGAACGGAAGGAGGCGCGCTTCCTCCCTGCATTTCTTTCTTTCGTGCGCGAGACGCGGTCGTCGGCTCCCCTCGCACACTTTCACTTGCACATACAGCATATGGCGCGCGGCGACGTATGCTGTATGTGCGAGTGAAATCGTGCGAGGGGAGCCGACGACCGCGTCTCGCGCGCGAAAGAAAGCATACGGCGCGCGGCGACAGCGTTATCGCCCTTGGACTTTATACGGAACATCTATGAGCCAAAACCAATTTTAGGGCCGCAACATGTCATAGACACCATCTTTAGATAGCAAATGCAGATCTCAAAGGCCATATTTTTGCTGGCGGAAACCGAAAATACGTAATAAGTGTCGCCCCCGGCACTTTGGGCGGCCAATGCCATCGTCAAGCAACGAAGCCAAGCAACATGAAAAGTCAAAATGGCCACTCGGGCCGGCGCGGTGTGGCAGTTCGCAACGGTTGATGTGGGAACGGTCCCTCCGTTGCGACGTGACAGGGGGTTACCAATGCATTGTGTTCTATGGGAGCTGTGCCAGGACCGGCCGAAAACAACGTAACAGCCGGGAAAACGCAGCACCCGGGAACGTAACAGCGGGGTTCTACTGTACTAGTAAATGAAGCGTACCGTTGAGAAGCATAACTTGTCTTTTAGCCGTGTCTTTGGCCATTTTTACCACAAACGCTTGAAGGAACCCAGCTTCTCCAAGACATGGAAGGGGTTAACAAACTGGCATACCAATGACATGTGCTCACAGGATATTCGTGGCTCCGGCTGGGTGCAGGCCGCACACACGTACACTTCCTGGAGCTGTCTGCAGCTGTCTTTCTCCTTTGTGTGCAATGCATATTACATCACGTAACGACTCCTTTGCCAGAACTGTAGCCACTGGATTGTGCATGCGTGTAGACATAGCACTGTCATGCATGCAGCAGATTGCTTCAGTCAGTAGCTGACGTGACGTTGCCAATCCTGAAATGCTGTAGCCGTCCAAAGTGCTGGTCGCTTAACTTTTATTTACCTTCAATGAAGAAGGTGAAGACCTCGCACAGTGTGATGAGTAGTGTTGAAGCACGGAATGAAAGTTGGTACAGTATAGACAACTTATAACGTAACCGCTTATAGTGCAGGACCGGATATAGCGCGGTCTTTTCAGACTCCCGTTAATTTTGCCATAGCACTCCATGTATACACGTATCGCTTATAGTGCAGTTGTGGGAAGCGAAATACCGGTTACAGTGCGGCTGCCTGGGAGTACGGAAGTCAGCGGTGACGGCGAACGCTTCCCTCAAACGGGCGCCCCAAGGAGTGCTCAAGGAAGAAAGAGAGACGAAGTGGAGGAGAAGGGCATGTGGTGCTAACGAACAGCCAGTAAGGCTGAAACCAGAATCTTGAGTGTGAGTCGTGAAAGATCACGGCGCGCATAGCGAGCGAGCGCCACGAAACTGCCAACGCTCGCTTCACGATAACGGCAGTAAACGAAACTTCAGGGAGCGGGCGGCGCCGGCACATCACGGCGAAGGGCGCATGCAGAGACCGTGGTATGTGAGGGAGAAGGGCAGCAGGGAAGCGGATTTCGCCTCGGCAACTCCGCCGCTTCGGTGGCTCCCCTCGCCCTCCCTCGTAGCTCCCTCACTTTCGACTGTTACCGTGCGTGCCTGCCGCCGTGCACGCGCCGCCGCTCCAGCCGGCCCGGCGCCGGCTCGCCGAAGTTTCGTTTTCTGTCGTTATGGGGAAGCGGGCGTTTGCCGGCGTAGGCAGTTTCGTTGGCCGGCCTGGGACAGCGCCGCTGCTTCCCTCTGCGCCGAAGCCGCAGCGTGCAAGGAAGCATAAAGGAGAAAGAAGTGTTCACTGCCATTTTCTACACGTGGCTAGGGTAGCGTGGCTGAGACGTCGGCACGTACACGCATGTTCCAGCGCAATGCAGAATCGGCGACCTTGCCATTTGAGAGAGGGTGAAATTACCGCCGCATTTTTTTTTTTTTTTTTTTCGTTCACGCGCGACCATTGAGGGGTCTCTCCTAAGCTTTTACTCTATGGCGGTGCCGGAGCAATGCCGGTCGGAGGCGCCGCCGCGTGATTTGGTTCGAATTAACGAGATTCGACTGTAAATTGAATGCAAACGTTCTAGCCGCATTCCTCGACTGTCGCATATGCGTGGCGGCTTGGTGCACATGTTTTGCATATGTGCGGGCCTTGAAAATTGTTGCTTTGGTTATAGTGCGGTACCAGCTTATAGTGCGGATATTCGCGGCTCCGGCGACTTACGTTATAAGCGGTCTACACTGTACCATTGTTCCCGAGTGAAACAGCAGCAGTTGTGTTGCTGTAAAAAAGCTTATTGATCTGGCGGCCACTTTAGGCAGATAATACCCCTGTCAAGCGGGCAAGTTAAGTGCACTTACGGGGAGTGCACTTCGGGACCTTGAGTGACACTTTAGGCTACGCGGTTCTAAACGGGAAAACAGAGCAGCACTCGCAGTAAAAAAATGCCGACAGACTATGAGCGCGGTTCGTGACAGATTTAGATTAAAAAGAAAAGTACTTCTGAAGAGTAATTGTCTTATGTTGTATTGTTAATTAAAACAAACTTAATCTATGTTTTTTCAACAAAAAACGAAAAGATTTTTTATTATAAGAGTGTGGTAAGTCAATGCCAGCCAAGAAAAATGCCTAGCCAATCCAGAACGACATAGCGGCGTGCGACGGGCCGGCATTTGATCCTGCTCGATCAGAATATGAACGCGTTTTAGGCTACTATTTGTGCGCAAGAGCTGTTCAACCACTAAAATGAACTTCTGTGTCCTTTTTTTTATGCATTACATTTTGTACCATTGAAACCGCTGGCGACGAGGCTACGCACTCAGCCAGCAAAGTGCGTTCCGTGAACACACTTCAACCGGAGTACACTCTGCAGCGAGTGAAACTCCACTTGCGACATTTAGATTTAGCAAAGTGCACTTTAACCGAGTGACACTCTCCGTAAGTGCACTTAACTTGCCCGCTTGACAGGGGTATAACATGCAGGCCAGACTTTACTCTGTCCCATTTGATGCCTTGTCTCAGCGAGAAGCGTTACAATTTATCACCTTCTGTTTACTGGGGTTAGTTGACCTTCTTTGGTGTATAGTAGACCTACACATCACTTATACCAACATGACCTATACACACTGATTGAATCAGTCTTGCTGCTAGTTTGAATCAGTGTGTCCCTACCTAGAACCAGACTGGAATTTAGTGACATCTATGGTGTCTGTACTCACTATTTTAAGTGTATCATGGGCCAATTTGGGTATACTATTACTGGTATGTTATTTTGTGCTCCATCCCAGTTGACTCCTTGTTATCAGATGAAGGCACATTGTCATGCTCATGACTGCCACTTGCTTAAAGGTAGGCTTTCAGTGGGTATCTGACGGCTACTGTGCTTTTCGCAGGAATGTCTTTTCATGACTGCTACCACCGTTGCCGGGAGGCTTTCCTCGTCAACAGTGACCTCACACTTCGAGCACAGCTGAGGGAGTTCCTCGACCACATGTTGTTGAAAATCAAGAAGGTATTCACTTTCTACTTTTTGTTTTCTTTAATGCAAAAAAAACAGAAATTGTTATATATGTTCTGGTGAGTATTTTTATTTGTGGTAATATATTAGCCACTTGAGACATTGCAGAGTAAGTTAACAACACAAATTAAGCAGCCATTCAAAATGAATACAGTTAAACCTGCTTATAACGAACCTCCATATAACGAATTCCTGGATATAACGAAGTTTTTATATTCCCCGCCATTACTCCATAGAAGCACATGTATTTGAGACCTCTACGTAACGAAGTGGCAGCGGGAGACCCCCTCGATATAATGAATTTTCCCCTCCGACAACCTAGAGATTTCGCCCCAAATTTTGTCATTTTTGCGCGAGCAGCAACCGGAAGCACCATCTCCGCCGCGACGGAATGCGAAGCGAGCGCACGTGTGCGAGGCGGGCCTGCATCCCTCGACCCGGCGATCTTGCCGCCGCGGGCGTGACCTTTCCCCCTCTCTTCATTCAAACCTGATCCTGCCGCTGGCTGCAGCTGGCCTAGCCCGCCAAGCCGCCACTCTCTCCTTTTCCAGTTGATGTTGCCGACGCGCTGGTACACGCTCTGACACATCACACTCGATGAGCGCGGACACGTGCTGTCAAATGGTGGCGGCGTGTGGAAGCGCTGCTAGAGAAGCGAGCGAATTCGTGCTGTTTATCGCTTCAACGCAAACTGAGCGCTGAGAACACACAGCACGCACAAAGCTACGAGCCGCCGACGCACCTACACTGTCTAGACTCTGCCCCAACGCAGATCGCTTTCAAGATAAGGATCGCGCGACCGCGCCGCCCCGCTATTCCTCTCTCGTCGCTCCTTCGCCGGTGCCTCGAGCGCAACGGAAGAAGGCGCGCTTCCTCCCTACTTTTCTTGCGCGTGCGAGATTTAGACGCGGTCGTCGGCTCCCCTCGCACGTTTTCACTCGCACATATAGCATACGGCGCGCGGCGATTGCGTTATCGCCCTTGGACTTTACACGGAATATCTATGCACCAAAACCAAATTTAGAGCCACAACTTGTCATAGACATCATCTTTAGATAGCAAATACGGATTTCAAGGGCCATACTTTTGCTGGCAAAAACCGAAAATACGTCATAGTTGTCGCCCCCGGCACTTTGGTCGGCCAATGCCATCGTCAAGCCACCAAGCCAAGCGACATGAAAAGTCGAAATGGCCGCTCGGGCCGGCGCGGGGTGGCAGTTCGCAGCGTATGATGCGGGAATGGTCCCACAGTTGCGACGCAATAGCGGGGTTACCAATGCATTGGGTTCTATGGGAGCTGTGCCGGGACCGGCCGAAAACGGCCTAACAGCCGGGAAAATGCAGCCCCCGGGAACGTAACAGCGGGGTTCTACTGTAACACTATGCGACGCTACGATGCCATCGTGACGCTCGCTCTTCGTTTCCGATGCCTCGCGCTTGTGCGAAACGACACGCGTCCACGCATCCGGTACCTGGTGTGACATTCGAAGGATGAGTGCTTCGACCAAAACGGAAAACGGGTGCGCGTTACAATTGAGGGCGCGTTAGAATGAGTAAATACGGTAAGCATTTCTTTTTCGAATTTTCGTGCCGAACCTGCATATAACGAAATCATCCGGGAATTTGTCAATTTCGTTATATCCAGGTTTAACTGTAGATAATACTAGTAGTACACAAAAGCTCAAACTACAGGAACAGCTGACTGCAATAGATTTAGAGCTCAGAGTTCGACAAATTAAAATTTTCTTGCTTCCCCGCTTAAGCCTTAAATTTAGGTGAGCGATGTGGCAGTTGAACCACAATATAATGAACCTCAGTTAAATGAAGTTTATGATATAACAAACTGTTTTCATTTCCTAACTTAGATTTGGAGAAACCCATGCATTCTTTTTTGCAGTTTAGCAAAGTCCCACGTCTTCAATTTAATATAGTTCACAAGCATCAAATTGGGTCAACCTAGAGCTTTTTTAACAGTGAAAGAAAACATTGCTCAACATAGAATTCAGCATTTCAAACTTTCTTTGCCAGATGCTGCCAGCGAGTGCTGGTCTTCGGGTTGCAGTGATCTTGACCTTGCACATTGCTACAGATTTGTAAACAATTAAAACAAACAATATGACTGCCTAAAATTGACAGGCCATGATGATAATACTATGTGCATGCATGCATGCATGCATGATGCTATCTGACAACAGCTGCTAACATTAGGCATATTGGTTTTCACTGCACTCACCAGTGCTTTTGATCTTTTAAATGCTGCTTGAGTTTCTTGAAGGATTGTATTCACAAATGCTTGCTGACAAAGTACCGTGCACCAGTACTGTTCTAGAAAATTATAATCTTACTGCCAAAGCATGGGACCCTCAACATAAAGAAATTTACAACTTAAACAAGTGTTTCCCTGCAATTATGACTTCTTTATAGTGATGCTCAAATGTTATATCAAATGTAGACCAAGGGCACACTTTTTTTAAAAGAAAGTGCTCTGTTGTTGCCGTAAACTCCGAGTACTTCTTATAGCTTGCACTGAAATATTTGAATTAACGCTTCAACTTGAGCAGCAACCAAGATGATGCTAGATAGTTTCAGGAGGACCGACTGTTTGGCTAGTTGGCCTTGCATTTTAATTGCTGTAGTTTAGCACTAATTAATACATGGACACAAAAGAACAAAGTGGACAAGGACGTGTGTTACTAGAATCTGTTTATTCACGTGCCATCCACTAATATTTGTACAATTTGTTGCACATGCGCACATTGTTCTTTTGTGCCCGTGTATTAATTTGTGCTAAAGCACCATAATTATAATGCCAGATAGCATGTAGGAAGCAGTCAACTGCATGCTAGCTGTCAACTGATCGCTTTGTGAATGAACCAAATGCCAAGGAGTGTTTCGCATTCCAAAAAAGAGGTTGGTTCACTGAAAAGCATAGCAACTTGCATAGCATAGCACAGCATAGCGTATCATAGCAACTGTGCCAGTAAAGGTTGAAGATTGGGTAAGTTGGTGTCATTGCATTTTGAATGTATTCACAGCGTACACACACTTTGGAAAAGGGACAGACAATGCTCTTTCACTCTGCCTGTCCCTTTTCCTAAGTACTGGACGGACTTGTGTAAGGGCCGCACCCGTGTAAGGGCCACACCCCCAATTTGGCAGTCCAAAATTCGAAGAAAAAAAATTTCTAACGGAGAAGCAATCGCGTTTAGTGCCCCGATGCCGTGCGTGAGCATTGACGAATTTTCATGCGCTGCGTACTTTCGCATGCCGCTACTAGATGGCGAGAGCCGAGGTGTGCACAAGATTCGGGGTGTGCGCAAATCAACGGCTGCGCCGGCACCATTTTGACCAAAAGGTTCGGTCCTGTGGAAGGCCCGCACCTCGTCAAAATTGTGAAAAAGAATTGCGGCCCTTACACTAGTCTATACGGTATGTGTACACTGTGAACACATTCATCCTGTGCCAGTACATTTGTACGAGGCAAAAAATTTCTCGCAACATGATTAGTGTGTGCAAAAAAAAAAAAAAAACACTGCTAATGAGTTATGAAGCACCTAGCAGTACATTACAGAAAACAAGGGGATACTGTGATGCCACTACATGTGCAGTTAGTCTGACACATGCATACACGTGGACCTATGGAGTTCACATTAACATACACATTTACCTCAGAATGCTGAGGACTGTTATCAAGCCTTCGGTGGCTGTGCCTTTCGCAGGGAGGCCATACTCCCACCCACACATGGCCCGCATGATCAATGAGTGGCTGGCTGAGCACTTCTGTGGTGGTACACTACAACCTTGTTAATACGTACTTTGCGGGAACACATCACAGCTATGCACTGAATGGTAGTACGCACTAACAAGCAACTATAAATTTGCATCTCTTTACCTGCACTGCCGCTAACAAAGACGAAACGGGACCCTGCAGTATATGTTACTTAAAATATGTACTGAAAGGAAATATTTTGTTCAAGAAAAGGAAACATTATCACCCACCAGACTAGCATGAAGCTACAAAGGAAATTCATAAGGGTATCTCAGAAAGAAAGTCTTTGCAGTTGAAGAAAATTTGTCCTGCTCCAGACGCCTGGATCAGGACAAATGAAATTTTAAGTACAATTTAAGTGGGTAAATACTAGCAATGTTTTGCTGTATAATCCCCAACTTGTGACCTCCAGGCTCCCCAGATTTGAGGTTGCTAGACATCACTGTGCAACATCACTTACGAGGAAAACAGCTGCACAGTGCTCGACTCACTGATAGCTGCCAGTGTGAAAGCAAGCAATGGCCAGTGTCATTGCGAAGCAATAGATTGAACCTGGAGCCATTTTCGAAGTTGCCATGAGGCTCAGTCAGTTATCTGTGAGTGGATCATCACTGCTTGCACACCACTTTGCGTCGTAGCTGCAATGCAGTGTGCACTCTTATCAGGTAGCTGCAAACTTGCTCGGATTGTACGAAAAAGATCCGCAGCATGCGTTTGGTGAAAGCAGTAATCCTAAGAGTCATCAAACCTTGCATCGGAAACTTGCCATCAGCCATTCGCATTTTCAAGTCCACATTTGCATCATTCCATGCCAGGGCCACGATGGCACAGAGAACTTGCTGATCCCCATCGAGGCTGGAGCCCTGACACTATTTCTCGACCAGCAAGAAGAAGACGGCACCTTCTAAGTGGAGGCCCCGGAGAGCACATCTGGAGCCCATTTTCGTGTGTTGCTGCCGCAACCCTTACGTATTGTACATACAAGTTTTGTAAGTTAAGTTCTTGATAATGCTGCGTTTTACTGTTTTTACATCGAAGGCCAATAAACCCTATTTTTATTAGATGGTGCACTTTGTTACTCTTTCTAAACAGGCCCTGGAGCAGTAATTCGAATCTTCCCAGCCTATCGGAATATAAGATTGCAAGGACAACAATGAAAAAGTGGCACCTGCAAAAGAAAGCTACTTGATTATGATGTCTCAAAGTATTACAAAACAAATTTATCTACTTTGCAAAATTTTGGCAGTCTTGGCAAGGTGATAAGTGAAAGCCACTTTTCATTCTCTTAATGACGTTTCACTCTGCAGCAAATTACAGCATTGCGTTGTGGATGTGCAGAGCAAGTCAGTGTGTCAAAACATTCTGAGCAGGCAAACTTAAATCGAGTGCTGGAATACAATTTGCAAAGGTGAAGAATGCCGACTTGGGCTGATTGGCACAGGGTCTTCTACTCTTAGGGGAAACACGTGAGTGTGTGGTCACGCTCTTCGGCGTACCATGTGCGTCCGCCAGAAGAACCGATTGGAACAGGTGCGTTGAGGGTCAAAGGTGGCGCTTACGACGTGTCGTCTGGTACTGTGCCGTCGTGTGCAAAGCCTCGCCCGATGCTGGTGCCGTAGTTTTGCTTGCATCACGGTTCGCCAACCCCTGTTTTTCGTGTCAACTTACGAAAAGCACTGAGTGTTTTATGGCATGCAGCACAACAAACTGCTTGAAGTGGTAAACAAGTAGTCCGAGAATAACACTTTTTGTAGAGAGAGGGAGATAAACTTTATTTCATAATGACTCTCAGTCAGAGTTGTCGCTTTATAAATGGAGAGTGTTAGCATGGCCACTGGATAAAAAAAAACAAAAGGTGCGGCCTGCTGCGTCGCATCGCCGTCAATGGTCGAGCGCGTCTCGGCTAAGTTGACAGTTGCGGCCGCTGTTTTTGGTGATGACGCCACTGCTACGGTACGCAAGGCAGACGCCGATTCGTGCTACAGTGTGGTTGCCTCAGGATTTATGTGTGTTGGTGTGCTTTTTCGTTCGCATTCTCGTGTAATTTTTTTGTGTGACCGTGCCTGTGAGCAGCTTGCCTCATGTTTCTTGTGCTTGAGTACGGTTCTCTGGTGTGCGTGTGTGTGGCAGACGGTTTTTTCTAGCGGTGTGATGCCGCGAAGCTGTTGTGGGCTGCTGTGCAACTCGAACGCGAGAAGAGATGCAACTGTGAAGTACCACGAATTCCCCTGCAATCTACAGTGTCGAGACGCGTGGCTGAAGAATATTTCTCGCCAAGGGCCGTCGAGGAAAGGAAGCAAGTGAGAGCCAAGCGACAGGTCACTGGTATGTTCATTACATTTTACTGAGAATGACTATAAAAAGAACACGAACATTGGGCTTGTGCTTCCGAGTGCGGTCCCGACTGTGTTTCCCGGTTATCCGCCGTACATGAAAAAAAAAAAAATAATAATAATGCGCAGCTCAGGAAACTTTTTTTTTTTTTCGAGCCCAGGAAAAATAGCGGCCGCAATTGTCAACTCAGCCGAGACGTGCTCGCCAACTAGCGGCGACGTGACGCAGCAGGCTGCACCTTTTTTTTTTAAGTAAAAAGAGCCACGAATGGATTGATCAACTCCGGGCTGTCCAGAAGGCCCACGATGCGGCGGTGAGGCTTGGCCTTCCCGTCCCAACATAGGAGCGGTCCGCAGTCTTGCCCCTATAAAAACGGGGTGAAGATTCTTTCGACTACCTACCTACCTAGTGGCTGTGCCACTACCAGCGCAGAGAGAATATTGAAACGTGCGAGCGGAGTTCGGTTGAAGAGAAGAACGAAGCTGGGCTGGATCGGGTGCTGTGGACTGTTTTGGCTGAGTGATACCTTTGCATTCATCATCTTGTAAATAAACACAATCCATCGTTTTGAAGTCGTCTTGAAGAAACACGTAAACCCACACCCGATTTTTCGTAATAGAGCACTTCTTTTCATTTCAGATGAGTCGAGCGAGCAGCCTTCATGGAGAGCATTGAGGCCCACTCTACAAAAGATTGGCACTCCTAGGGCAGACTTTTCGCATATAAAATAAAACGTGTTATTTACGGCCTGATTAGAGTCACTGTCGCGCGTACAAACGCGGCTGTGGAAACACTTCTCCGTGAACGGCTGTACCCGAGCAGTGGTGCCAGAGCGGGCGCCAAGAGAACTAGGCCCGAGACGCCGTTTCGGTGCCATGCAACGGGCCGCGCCTTTTTCTTTATCCAGCGGCCGTGGTTTTATATTAGGGGGATGCAAGCGTAGGGGCCCCAAGCGCTAGGGGGCCCCAACGCTTGCGTCCCCCTAATCTAAAACTCTCTAATGTGTATTTGTTTCAATATTTCATAGCATAACGGGTGTGCCTATGTACTACTCATCTCAATTTACCTAATGAACTGGTAAAAGAATATCAGCACTGCTCAGTCCAACTTTTCTATCAGTAGCACTGTGTGCTGAATGGGAAAGAGCAATGCAGTCGGCAAAGCTTTTTCTGAGGCCAATCATTGAAACATGTAGTGCTTGTTAATGTCTACTTGTATGTTCCCGTTAAATTGTCTTGCCGCTAAAGACAACTTAGCCGTTCATTCATTTGGACGGGGTAGTTGCATTGCTATAGCAGTGAAGTAATGCACGTTTACAGTTTGTGATTTTACAATAAATGTATTGGCTGAGCAGATAAAGTGTACTATATACTATATAGTACTATAAAAGGAACAACAAAAACATTGTGCAAAAGGTTCACGCTGTAATACGCGCCTCGGCTCCTCTCACTTTCGACAGGTTGCAAACACGGTCACAAAAAATACCAAGAAGTCCCTCATAAATGCACAACATGTAAAAAAAATAAATAAAACAGGTATTCTGCGAGCACTTCTTTGCTCCTTTGAGCAGTTTGTTATGCGACGGGCGATGACAGGCAGCGCTTTATGTATGCTGATACAAAAAACTTTCCATCAGGCACGCTGCACCGTGATGGAAGCAAATTTACAAAGCCAGAATGAGGCGAGGTTTCGCGCGCCGGCCCAGTCGCAGACGACACTCCGTAGACCTCGCCTTTGGCTTTCAACGTGCATGTGCAAGCAGTTTGTCCAGTGGCCACATCTGCCACTCCGAGGGGCACGGCCATGCGCTCGCATGTTTCCCTTCAGAGTGGATGACTCTGTACATTAACAAAGTTGGTGTACTGTTTAATTTAATTTTATATTATTGAATACGTGACTGCATGTAGGCATTGTTGTTTTAATACAGAGACGGCACAGATGAAGCGCTGGCTGTTAAACCTTTCAGTGTCACTGAGGTACAGGTATGTTATTGTGTTTTGTGCCGCCATGTCACTGATGTCGGATAGGAATGTGAAGACCTTAGCAAGGAGAGCATTTGCCATTATCTGTGTCATTTTTTTCCCCTTTTCTGCATAACCAAAAATAAACTGTCGTGTTCATTTTATATCTGAGAAAAAGAAAACGACGCTGGAGGTGCGTTGCCTCCGAATAAACCCGACAGTGAAAGGGTTCATCAAAGTTTATTGTTCGCAGCGCAATATGTAAACGTGCCAAAAAGGAGAGGAGAAGAAACATACAAAATAGAAAACAGACTGAGCATCGGCACCTTCCATATTTTTCTATTGCTGCTCTGTTTGTATTTTCAGTCGCGAGCGTGTGACTAAGGTTTTGCTCTGCTTTGCTTCTGCTTCAAAACTCTTGCCTTCACCTCTTGCCACCGTCATTGTTGCTTTGTTACATCCGAAATGGGAGGATCAGGCGCTTCTTAAATTTGAAGAAATGATGGTTTTTATACAACTATTTGCAAGCATTTGTATACCGGTGACAAGATGAGCATTAGATCTGATGAACTCGGCATAGCCAACGGTGCAGAGCACTGCTGTCACATCAAAAACGATTGTGTGGGTTTGGCAGCTCGATTTGAAACCTTGACGGCAATGTAGGGTGAGGAGAGGATGCAGGGACATTTCCAATGTGTGTACTGCATTAGGTAGGTTGCTGCATAGGCACTGAAACTACACCTTGCACTTACTTCATCTGGCAAGGTCTGCGTGATCTTGGGAGCTGCCAAATGGTTAGAAATGGCTCTGTGTCGCTGCACCATGATGAACAGAATGAACACATCAATTAATGCATTTATTTCGTTCCCACTCAGGAAATAACATCTGCAAAGCTAAGCCTCGCCAAAAACGTCAAACATTAGAAAGGTTTAGCGACCAAGGTTTGCAGCAGCCAGCATCTTCTCCAACCGTTCAGCATTGCTAAAGATAACTGCTCTTGTTGCCGAGATTTCTTCCAGTTCATCACTGATGCGCTGGTCCAGTTCTTCCAAGTTCTGTCTCAGAGGCTCCAGGATTGAGTCTGTTGCACTTCAATAGAAAGATATCAATATGTAACCAGCTTTGCTCAGTCCACTGGCAAACAATTTCAAAATCAACTTTGTCCTTAAAGGAAAAAACTTGACACGCTGCTCAGCTGACATGTAATAAAGTCAAAAGGTGGCTAAATTGCACCGTGTGCCCCTGTATATGACTGCCAGGAATAACCACAATTACACACTGGGATCAGGAAGCCTAATCTGTGCAAGGAACACGGAAATGCAAAAGCAGACCTCTGCACAGAATGAAAATGCAGCAGAAATATGACACTTATCACCTGTGATTTAATGCATGGGCTTAAGTGTGTGAAATGTTTCTATTAAGGTACACATCAGTACGCACCACTGGTCATTGCAAGTCTGCCTTCCATATAAGCTCACCTCTTTTTCCACAAGAATTTCTGGACAGGCATGTGAAGACAATGAGTTACAAGTAAATAATGTAAGCAGTAAATTGAAATTTCTCAGCTCGGCAATCACCAATGCTAGTACATGTTTTACTAAATCTTGCCTCGTTTCGTTTAAGACCACAGTTTACATAGCACTGTTCCTCACAGTTTTTCACACCACGGTGGATAAAACAAATTGATTGTGCAAGAGGACAAGTTGCATTGTGATTCTGTGGAGACCATGTTCTGTTACTCTGGCAGGTTTAGATTTTCAACATAGGAGCAGGATTTTAGCTCTCACTCAAAAGTTCAGGCAGGTTTTCAAGTACATGCAACTAAATGAATTTATCATAATTCACCGCACACCGCATGTGTGTCGTATACTCAATACAATTGAAAGGCAGCAGGGTATGAGTAAGGTAGTTAATATTGTGCATTATTCACAGGTTGCATGGGCGTATAAACATGGTTCCGAATGGCACAAGTGGAAACCTGTGGCTGTGCCGTAAGACCTGTTTGACATGGTGCAATCTTGTACTGCATCTTTTGGAGCTGTAATGACTGCACATGCAGTCTTAACATTCACGCTTCCCATTCGTCAGCGACTGCAGTTTTCACATATGTGAGCACCTATTGGAAGATTAGTATCGTTGACTAAAGCTTACGTGGTCCACTTCATTCTAAGTAAAACAAGTAAGAAACTACTTTCACAAAACTTCATCATGCATGAACCAATTATGAAAAAAGAGGAAAAAAGTGACCTGCCACTGTGTTTTGATTAGGTGTGTTTCCTGTTCATGCTGCACTAGTGATCTTACAGGGAAGCTCAGCGCCTCCAAACATTAAAAATTGGAATGCACAAAGAGGCCAATGGCACTTTTGCTGCACCTGCAACATGGAACAATGCAAGCTTGCAAGCAAAGGCGGACCATGTGAAATGGGCCTAAGAGCCCAGATGCAATCCACACTTTGGTGATGTATGGATAGTCAGAAAAAAAGAAGCGAACACAAAGCAGGAATCATTGAAGTGTACCATGTCAGACAAGTGGTTCTCGAAACATGCGTTACTGCATCTTTCACTTTATTTTGTTCAGTATTCTGAAAGTAATAACATTATAGAAAGGAGCAAGTAGTTAAGGAACAGCACAGTATAATTACATAAAGTTAGTGGAAATAATAGTGGAAAATTCAGGTCTCTGGAGCACTGACAAATTTTTGAAACGAAAGATGGCTGACATGGGAGCAGTAGTCCAGAATAAATAATGCTGAACTGAGAGGCATTCCCTGCACACAAGGCGAGGATTGCGGTGCAATTATTAGGACCAAAATTTAATGTCCTTTCACTGATATGGACATCGAAGTTGCTCACTGTATTCCCCACCAGTAATGGTGCAGACAAGAACCTCACCATACGGTTTCACTCGCGAGCACTGAAGCAAGAGTTTATAAAAAGGCACGGAAGGCTAGGCTTCACACTAAATCTTGAAATTGGTGGCCTTGATGATGGAGGCGACGTTTGCTTCTCCTGACAAAGAATACTAATTTTATACAGGAATGGTTGCATGTGATTGTGCACATGTGTCCGGTGTGCTATTTCAGTTGCACATTCTCACTTGTTCAGCTTCTATTCTTTGTTTAACCCATTAATGCCATGTGTTCTGCTTTAGCCAGACAGGTGAAAGATTGCTGCTTATTGTTGCTTTCTGCTCTACATGGTGTCAAATACCATTCTTGTTCTGTGCCTTCTTTTTTTCTCTCCATGGTCTTTGCACTGATTTTTTTGTTTGACACCCCGAGTCCCAATCAAACTATTGGTGCCTTAATTTCTGTCCTACCTTTGCTCGGAACTGTAAGCCTGTAGATTCTTGGTGTGCTCCTCCTTCCACGAACTCAACTCCATGTTCATGGAGTCCAGGTCCTCGGAAAGTAAGTCCAGGAGCTTTCCCAATGGCAGGGCTCCACGGCTGACTGCTTGGATGTGTTGTCGGAGCACGTCCATCTTGTCCTGCCCTTGCGCTTTGGAAACAATGCCAGGCATCACCTGTGACAAAAAACATCCTTGGTGTAGCTGATTTCGAAAGTCGTAGGCATCATAAGTACATTACATTGTCCATTACAGGATGAAGGCTTCTCCCAGCTATCTGCAGTTACTGCTGTCTTGTGCCATTTGGCAGGGGTCATTTCAATATGGGCCGGATGTAAGACACTCATATTCAGTTACCATCATATTAAACCAGAACACACCTTAAGTGTCTTCCGCAGAAGTTGCTTGAGATTTCTGGTTTGGGTGCCTTGAACACGCTAGTATAATTCCCTCCAAACTGTTTGATGTTGCTTCTTCTTGCACCCTGTGTTTGTTAACTGAAGTCAAGCCGTCACAGATGTGTTTTCATTGTTCGGGTCAAGTCTGACGGTGGCTGTTCCAAGCCCTGCCTATTGGTCAGTCGAGTAGGCCACTATGTCTCCGTCTTCTGACAATGCAGAGCAGCTGTGGTTGGCATGCTGCAATGCTTCTCGGCCATCTACTCACTGTAACCTGCACAGCTGCTATATCCTCTGCAACTAGTACTATATCACCACTCTGTGGAACAAAGAAATCTTCGCAGGGAGAAGAGGTGGACATCGAACTTATTTCAAGCAGCACAGTCAAAAGGACGCTGATAACTCTGAATAAGTTAGTGTGTTAAAGTATTCTGTACAAACACTATTTTCGTACATTTGACGGAAAACAGTGGGTAATTAGCGGAGAGAATGAAGGCCTACTTTGTCATTTTTGAACTTTTGGGCAAATTTTCAGAGCAGATATGCCGATGCGACATCATGAATTTCAAAGTATTTTCTTTTATTGGGGCCTTTTTCGTACAGGGAAAGTTTTCGAGACTTTCACTTATGAAAGTATCACTTTTCTGGATAAGTGTCATGGGAACGAGCCTAGGAAAGTTTTAATTCTTCTACTATAAATTTAAGCACAAATAGATGACCACAACCTCGGCGCAACATCGAAAGTTAATGTTGCAGTTAGCAGTGCTAAGTTCTGGCCTAGCTTTTTCTTGCTGATGAGGGCTCTGTTCTTGACAATACTAAGGCCTTGGATGCCTTAAGGCACTAACCTATGTCTTCAGCGTGACTTAATATTCACCAGTAGTGTCCCTTTAAAGGTGTGCACTTACAGATTCTGCTGTCGGAAAGCCTGTAGATGGCCGCTGGCTTCCTTGTTCCAACTCTTTCTTTGCTTCAAGGATTTGCTTTACCAGGCTTCCTGAAAGCAACAGGGAGCATGCTGTGACAGTGGCTTCTGAGAGCATTACTATCATTTAAAACTGACAAGTATGCTGGTCAACATCAAGTTAGGGAAGAGGTAGTTGCCAAAATACAGTGGCCATTTCATCAAAGTCAAACCTCAATATAATGAACACAAGCATATCAAATTATAGGATATATCAAAGTAAATATAAAATGTTTCTCGTCATTATCAGTGTGTAACAAAATTATGCCAATAATGAATATTGAATATAATGAAGGTATTTTCATGTCAAATACAAATGCTTTGTAAAGAGTTTCGACTGTACTAAGGCATTTCCAGCTATAGTGCGAAACTTGATGTCTTGGTGTGACTGGAACATCTTGCCCTAAATTGTCTTCACAGCATGGCAAATGTCTGACCCAAGCATTATCCTTAACTTGCCAGTACTATTTTGGACTTTAGGTCAAGCAGTATTGTACAGGGCAACTTTGCAGGATGCATTCAGTAGGGGAAAAGTATTGGAATAGGAACAAATACAAGAGAGGTTCATGTTGCATTTGCTGTGTTCTTGCGCCACTATGTAATTTAAATAATTTAGAACGAATCGCTAGTTACCTCAAACCAAGATACTGCTTGGCTGCCGGAAACCTCTGCTTGACTATACTCAAACAGCGCGGCTGTTACAAAGACGCACATAGACACAAATACCACAGAACAAGCGCTGTTCTGTGGTATTTGTGTCTATGTGTGTCTTTGTAACAGCCGTGCTGTTTGAGTATAGTTCTGAAGATGAACCAACTAGCCCTCACTAAGATATTACTCTGCTTTGACACTTATTCTGTGTTGCCTTACTTCAGTATAAAAATGTGGGTTGTGCTGACTGCGACAGCCCAACCACGTCTCAGAAATAGGCGTTTCAGAGACCAAAACTGGAAAAAACAGCACCATTATATCTTGCCTGAAATGACACCAATATCCCAGGATGTTAAAAACTAGCACAGCTTCTAGGTATTATCTCTGCTATTACGCGGTGTTCATGGCGCACCAAAAATCTCTGAGGTGACGTGCTGGGATTTGTGAAGTATCCATCAACCACCAAGCATTAATAAACAATTTAGCCAAGTACCAGCCCTGCAGCTTTGCTATGATTGCTCTAACATTACTCTAATATTACTATATACTACAATAGTCATTTATAATCAACTTAGGCAAAGTTAAATCTTGTTGCTGCTGGCCTTGAATCTGCTGCGTTGCTGCTGGCCTGACGTGAATCGGTGGACTTACCTTGCTCGGATTCTGGAAGCTGTTCTGTGTCTGGAGTGTTCAGATTAGCCTGCGTAAGTGATTAGCCTGCATAAGTGCATTGCATTACGTTCACTCTCTGCTCTGTTTTGATTCATGCTTGATTAGACTTCAGCCAAGGACACAAGCATGACCATAATACAGTCGAACCTCAATATAGCAAACATGTAACACACAAAAATATACATGTAATAAACTATATGATATAACAAAGTAAATCTAAAATGTTTTTCATTGATTGGCGTGTAATGAATATATGCTTATGACAAGTCTATAGGATATAACAAAGATATTTTTGTGTATGATGTGACTACGTTATAATGAAGTTCGACTGTGCTTTGGTTGCTGCTCCAAGGTATGTAGACAGACTGAAGAAAATAAATGCCAAAAAATGTTTTATTTTACATTTTGAATCAAAACATTGGTGCCAGGACATCATAGTGATGTCACAAATTGCACAATACTTGGGCCGTTTTGTTAGAGCTGGAAAATTTCTTAAAACTTCTTAAAGCTAGAGCTCTTAAAGCTAGAGGTTCATTCTCTGGTTTATTTAGAAATACAATGGAGGTTCTTCTTTATTGATAAACACCTAACTAGGCCAGAGTAGGTGCTGTCAAAATCCACGATGGCGTGGAAAGCTGGCGCAGAAACTGTAGCCAACATTTCTCCCCGTGTTTAATTTTTTGCCTGTCCTGGACCTCACTTACCAGGCCTTGTTTCATAGTCGGAATAATTTACATTCTCTTTTGAGGAGAGGTATTTTACTAATACAACTCAAGTGGAACCTTAAGCTTGGGCCTAACTCTGATGCCACCTATTAAAATATGTGCACAATGCAGAAATGCTTTTCTGAGATTACCTCTAGACCGATTTTGATGAAACTTGTTGCATTTGAGAGAGGAAATACCATTCTAGTGACTGTTGGAAGCGGAAGTTTGAAATTGGTAAATTTGAAAAAAAATTAAATAAAATAAAAATCCTAAAAACACGAAGTTTAAAATTTCGTAACTCTGTACCAAGAACAGATATCACAGCTCTGTAAACTGCATCCGTTAGAACATCCAAAGTGGACAAATTTGATATAATACTTAACATCTTAGGTGGTTTAGCAAAAGTCCTACTCACATATTAGTGGTGCATTTAAGAGCCATGTATAACACATCAATTTTGTCCGCTTTAGATGTACTTATTAGATGCAATTTATATACTTGTGGTTTTGTTTTTCATTGCTGAGTTATACAGTTGTAAAGACGATAGCTTCATTTTCAGAAAATTTGCGATTTCAAGTTTTATTACAAAATCGACGGCCTAAATAAATAATCTGCTTCCAACAGTCACTAGAGCTTAACTTTTTCTATTAAATGCAACAAACCATCAAATTTGGTGCAGTGGTTTCCGAGAAAAACGATTTCTTCTTTTCAATGTATTTAGATAGGAGCCCCCCAAGCTAAAAGCTTCCTTTTAATTTGATTTGATTATAGTTTTATTAATATTCCTTTTTAGTGTATTTTCAGCACACTGGAAGCTAAAGCAGCTGAACCTCAATAACACGAACAAGGATATAATAAGTTATCAAATATAACGAAGAAGACAGAAATTGTCGTCCTCCTAATTGTAGCATGAGCCATCAAAGAAAACCCAGAAAGGTTTCTCAGATATGGGTTTTCTTTGTATAACTTTGTGATACAGCAGGATGGATGACCATTTTCCCTTTCATAACTTTCCTCGACTTCGCAGGCTTCCACAGAACTGATCTGCCATATAATGAAGTAAATGTAAAGAATGTTTTTACCTCTATCTATGTAATTGAATTTATGCTTAAAATTAACTTCAATATAGCAGACGTATCTACGTGTCGGATTCGACCTTGTTATAACAGGTCCGACTGTACTGAAGTTTCGTTTGCACCCTTGGCTTCAAGCCAGCCAAAGATGAAACAAGACAAGGGCGCACTAAATCTAGTTTGTTGCAAAAAATATTTTGCTTACAGGGACAGGTTGTGTTGTGACCTCAGTAATCACAAATTCCTCATCTTTGTCATCTTCATTTTTGTCATCACTTGTATCCAGGATTACGTTTTCAACTGGCTTAGCAGTTGGAGCCCTGTAATAGAAGCCCATTTCTTTAAAACGTGGATGTTAAAATATAGACCAAAGCCACGTGCATGCACATCACTGCAGTAAAGGTGCTTTTGACATGCTTTGGCTTCCTGGCAAAATTCACAAATTGGCAAATTTTACAAAGAATTTCAGCACCAATTTTTTGGCTTTGTAATTGTGCACTAAAAACAGGCATTTTAATTATCTAAACTGTTGTTAGTTCAGCATCTCAAACAAACAATAAGCTAAATCTGTTTACAGCTTATATGAAGCCAGAGCATACTTGTGTGAGTTTTGCAAATCTCCTGTACCCTTTTGACCTCTATAAAACCGTAGCGCAAAATTCAGGGCACTTTAAACATACTGATATATGCAGTCCACTCTATTGTATTACATGAATTACAAACTTGTAAACTTGATGTTTTATTTCTTTTTTGGTTAATATTGGTAAAAAGAAGTTATAGTTTAAGTAAAAAATGTGCTTCCTGCAGCAGTTTGCTTGATAATAGTTTTGACTTTCAAATGCAATAAACTTTGTTCAAATCAGTTCAGTTAATACCACGCAAAATCCTTTATTTATTTAGATAGGAGCTCCAAAGGTGCACTTTTGTGTTAGCATCTAAAAGGGCGCATTTTAATGAACAGTGATTTACCTTTGTAATGGAACCACCCCAAGAACATGCCATTTCGCAGCCTGTCAATGTTGCTGCAAGTGCAACTTTAATTATGAAACTGTTCGTTACTCTGCACCCTATGCCAATCTGATGCCTGTGTCGTTCATATTGCCACGTAGTAGTGACGGTGAATAAAACAGCCGTAAAACTGTGACTGACAAAACTGACTTTTTATTGGGCGAACCTATGCCCACAAAAGCAAGTTGCACTCGAAGCAGAACGATAGCAGCAAACACAGTCAGCGATCGTCGAAATCTGATCAGCGGCGAAACGCGTCGGCTTTTATACGTGAGTCATCGAAGGTTCTAGTGTAATCCCTGGTGCCCGCGTGTCTTCCAGAAAGTACTAGACAATTCGCGTCGCTCATACAATCAGATTACATAAGTGTCGGTTTGGTGACAACAGACAACAGATAGAAGCATCGCTAACATTTGAGAAACTTCCCGATACATGCAGGCGCGTCCTGCGCAGAGCGATAACATTTAACACTGGTTAGCCGGTGAAAAGCGGTCACCGGTGAAAGATAAACAAGTGCACGTGTCAATATATTGTGTACATGACAATTCCATAGCTTACACTGACAGAGCGGTATGCAAGGCAATCCATGCAGGTAGTTTACAATGTTTCCTGCCTGCTTCTTCAGCAGTATCCTTCTTACCAACTTTGAGCATGTTATGCGATGTTATCAAGTGATACTCACTTGTTGAAAGTCACGTTAACTAGCCACTGATGAATGTGATAATGGTGTAATCATTGTGATGCGCACAGCTCAAAGTACACGCATTCAGAACAAGCATTTGTAGGAATTAATGTGACGGCGGCGAACGAGCCGTGCCATCGTTCCTACTCAGAAGGCGGCGAGCTGAGCGGAGGCTGCGACGACCAGCGTCTCAAGCTCCTAGAACAACACTGTGCGTGCCGAGCTTGCGCTTCGAGCACGCACTGCGCTTCTTTATTGTTTACTTCCTTGAGAATCGGCGCCAAGGCACCGGTTGGGAGCACCGACCAAAGCGCCCCGCGTTGCAGCGTCGGTGGGCGCTACAGGGCCCCCCGCCCAGACGGAACGGCGATGAAGGAAGTGAGAGAAGCTAAGTTGGATCCTTGTACTCTAGCCTGCATCTTAGGTGCGTCTGTTGCTGGCACATGCGCAGACGTCCTTGAGGCAAGCGGCTCCGGCAGTGTGGCATTCGCTGTTGGCCTTGCAGGGCTGTCCGATACGTTACCGGCAGTGGTCTGTAGCTTGTCGCAGGTCTTGCTGTTCAGCGAGCGGACAAACTCGAGAGCACAGTCACAAAGCTAGCCGAGGCCGGCGGCGGCGCGGCAGGTCAGGTGCTTGGACTTAAGGCTCACGGGCTCGGATGGCTTGTAGAGGTAGCGGCCCTCACTGCACGAGGCCCCGCGAGGCTCGCACTGGGCGTTGCTCGTGCAGGTGTCCTCGAAGATGGAACCAAGCGTGATGGTTGCCTTGGTGACCCTGCGTGTCGATAGAGCCATGCATTCAAAGACAAACTTGCCGTTGTCGGAGGGAAGCCTCTCCAGCTGGGACGTGATTCTTCGCGGTGCTTAGGGTGGAGCGGTCGATGAGGTTCTCCAGGAGATGGCCGTTGACAGTCCAGGTGATTGTGGTGTAGTCCTTGTACAGGCACGAGAGCTGTGGACCCCTGGGAGGGGGTTACCAGTGTGCGGGAATGCGCACGCAGTGGGCTGCGCATCGATGCATCACTCGAGTTTGAGCTGCGCAGGCTGGGTTGTATGTAACCACCTTCGAGGCTGCAGGGTTGTTCGAAACTAATCCCCCGAGGGGGACGGCGGGATTAGCGGAGCTTCTCCCAAGCGAGCACCCTTGAAGAAAGCCGGGCGTCTGGCCGGGGGTCGCTTGTGCTTGATTTGTATTCCGGTGGGTAACCGGCGGCAGCCTGGTTTCGAACCCGCGACCTCCCGCAGCCGAGGTGGACACTCAACGACGAGGCCACGGCTGTGGTGACTTAAGGCGCTGCCGCTTGCCAATATCGAACACGGCGCTGGATCGTTGGTAGGACTAGTGAGGCTTAGCTGCTGCACGGGCGCCCGGTGGAAAGCTCCCTCAAGCAGAGCCAGCTGACGGTCCGCATCGTAAGGGGCCGCGCGCCGTAGGCTGCCGGCATTCCCGAGCCGAAACTGGTCCTCGTAAAGGTCGCCCGAACCATCAAGGCCAGGGTCAGGCCAGCCAGCACTAAGCGCAGGGCCATGATCCGAGGAGTGAGAGTAGCTGACGTGTCACTGCTCTGCGTGGCCGGCATGCTCGTACCGTGACCGGCGTGCTCGTACCGTGGCCTGGTGGGCGCCGTTGCCGGTGAGCGCTGTGGCGTGCCGAGCTTGCGCTTCGAGCACGCGCTGCGCTTTTTTATTGTTTACTTCCTTGACAGTCGGCCCCAAGGCACCGGTTGGGAGCGCCGACCAAAGCGCCCCGCATTGCAGCGTCGGTGGGCGCTACACATTCATCATCTTCATATGCCTAGCTTGTGACACTAATGAATGTACTGCACTTGTTAGTTTTAATCCGTTTACGTTGCTCCAATGGTAAAACAGCGCAGGAAACAAAGACGGACAGTGGAAAGAACACATTCACAATAACGGCAGTAAACGAAACGCTCGCTTCACAATAACAGCAGTAAACGAAACTTCAGGGAGTGGGCGGCGCCGGCACAGCGCGGCGAAGGGCGCACGCGGAGACCGTGGAATGTGAGCGAGGAGGGCGGCAGGGAAGCGGATTTCGCCTCGGCAACTCTGCCGCTTCGGTGGCTGCCCTTGCCCTCCCTCGTAGCTCCCTCACTTTCGACTGTCACCGTGCGCGCCCGCCGCCGCTACAGCCGGCCCGGCGCCAGCTACCTGAAGTTTCGTTTTCTGCCGTTATCGGGAAGCGGGCATTTGCCGGCGTGGGCAGTTTCGTTGGCCAGCCTGGGTCAGCGCCGCTGCTTCCCTCTGCACCGTAGCCGCAGCGCGCAAGGTCAACACGTGACTAGAAAGTAGAGGAAGCATAAAGGAGAAAGAAGAGTTCACTACCATGTTCTACGCGTGGCTACGGTAGCGTGGCTAAGACGTCGGCACATACATGCATGTTCCGGCGCAACGCAGAGTCGGCGACCTTGTGATTTGAGAGGGTGAAATTTCCGCCGCGTTTTCTTTTTCTTTCTTTTTTTTTTTGTTCGTGCGCGACATTGAGGGCTCTCTCCTAAGCTTTTACTCTATGGCGGTGCCGGAGCAATGCCGGTCGGAGGCGCCGCCGCGCGATTTGGTTCGAATTAACGAGATTCGACTGTAAATTGAATGCAAATATTCTAGCCACATTCTTCGACTGTCGCATACGCGTGGCGGCTCGGTGCACATGTTTTGCATATGTGCGGCCCTTGAAAATTGTTGCTTTGGTTATAATGCGGTACCGCTTATAGTGCGGATATTCGCGACTCCGGCGACTTACGTTATAAGCGGTCTACACTGTAATGTGAATCCTATAAAGCATACACATCGCATTTATAGATGCCAAAGTAATGGTACAGTATAGACCACTAATAACATAATCGCTTATAGTGCAGGACCGGATATAATACGGTCTTTTCAGACTCCCGTTAATTTTCCCATAGCACTCTATGTATACGCGTATCGCTTATAGTGCAGTTTCGGGACATGAAATACTGGTTACAGTGCGGCTGCCTGGAAGTTTGGCAGTCAACCTAGACAGCAAACGCTCCCCTCAAGCCACAAATACCGTATTTACTTGAATCTAACACGCAATTTTTTTCCCGATAAAACAGGTCCAAGAATTGCGTGCACGTTAGTATCGAGTACGAGCCTAAATCTGCGTTACCATATAGCCATCGGTATTTCAAAATGGCCGCTTCGCACGCACGTCGAGCCTAGCTATTCTCGAGCCTAGCTACCATAGCTTCCTCCATGTGCTGCAGTACATGTGCTTAGGCAATAATCTACTGTCTGTCTTCACGTTTTCTGTGTCTGCTTTATCAGCATGAAGTACCGAGTTCATCATGATGCCGCATTTAAAGGGAAAGTGATCATGTGTGCGGAGATGGATGGAAATCGGGCCGCATCACGGCCATTCGGAGAATCCGAAACTTGCATTTGGGACTGGCGCAAACAGAAGGAGAGAATTTTCGCCAGCAAAGCAATGCGGAGCGGTTTCAGTGGACCAAAGCAGGACGTAATTTGCGATGATCCACTTCGGCGATACGATCGCCTTGGCCCTATCTTGAAAGCAATCTGCGATGGAGAAAGTCCGCCGCGCGCCGTGTTTTCGCTGCTTATAGGTCGCGTTGAAGTGAGAGGCATGATAGCACGAAGGTCAATTCGCTCGCCGCACTCCCGTCACTCCAGCGTTTTGACAGTTTGTTTCCGTGGTCAACGAGCGAGATGTGCTCATGTTTGCTTGTGCGCGCATGACACCGTGCTTGTTAATTTATTTAGTAAGCAAATACGGAACCTAGAGCACGGTGACAGCGACGGCAGAAATGCACCTGGAGGGTCGATTATCGCAATAAAATAGTTGTTTTCGTTATAAAGTGGTACCGCTTATAGTGTGGATATTCGTGACTCCGGCGCCTTACGTTATAAGCAGTCTACACTGTATATGAATATTGTGGGCATTTCTTAAGCACTTCTTCATCATCTGCACATGATCATCATCACATCGGGTTCTTCATCTTCATTGCTTGTGGGTAGTCATCTTCAGATTGATCTGTGCCTTGAGCGTGATCTATCCGCCACATCTTTGGGGCGTATTAAAGGTCCTGTTAACTGCTACATCACAATATAGATACCTAAATTAGGTACCTGTTTGAATGTTCTATGTATGCTTGGGCTAGCTTGATGTAAATGAGTAATTAAGCTCATGATTGTTTAGTTTACTGCACGAGTTCCTTTAATGAAAGCAAAAGTCAACATGTACCAATTTCTGACCAAGCAGGGTAATTGCTATGCCAGTTTGCTTGCAGTCAATAAAGTGCTTTAGTTTTGTAGCAGGTCTGTCAATATGCACATGTTTTATAACAAGAGGTGCTTGCTTATTAAGGGCACAATAATCAGTTAAGTGAATTAAACTGTGATGGAGAGAACAAGGAATGCATATTAGCACAATGAGGAAACAGACTTAAGAAAAAGAGAGTAGAATAAAGGTACAGGGTTGGTGCTAGTGGTGAGAAGATTGGCGCTTTTGCCTGGCAAAGATGTAAGTGATAGCTGTGGTACATAAGGAAACAAAAAGCTCAGTGACACGAAGTGTGGTGCGTACCTGGCGGCAGGAGTGCTATCGGCTGAATTCTCCCTCTTTCGAATCCTTGGTGCCGCTGGTCTGGAACTCCGAGGTCGTGACGACCTCAATGTAGACCTGATGGGATGAAGTAAGAAAAGGTTTGCATTTACTTTATATGTGGGGTGTTTCAGCAGTGACATTTTTGTTGCCATAGACATACATCATAACATATAATGCAGCTTTATAAATTATAGAAAGCTAATTGGCGTTATGCATAAGTTAGAAGAAATATTTATTATATGATTTTAAAAAATCTGCAGTGTCAACATTCTTGTGGCTACTCTAAAAAATATACTGATATATCCACAGTATATTTTGTTTAGTGATGGCTAGATGGCACAAATAATGTGCGAACGCCTCCTAACGCCATAATAATAACTATTCAAGACAGGTGTCATTCCTGACAATTTCTTAAAGTGCCTGCTGTTCTGAAGTGTCTGTCCTAAGCTGTGACTCTGATGCATGTGTGATTCTGAAACAAAGCTAAACTGTTCTGAGATATTCTGCAAATCAGTTCTGCAGAATCCCACAAGGTGGAGGAAGTGTCATGAAAGGGAAAACTGTCATCCAACTGAATGTAGCACGAATCTACAAAAAGGACGGGTTTCTCAAAAAGAGAACTTCGCCCTTGTGCTGCGATCTGCTAGCCTAGCCTCCTGGTTTGCTCAGAGGGTAGAGCGACAGCGTGGCTTCATGTGCGCTGTGTTCTTGCACACCTAGGCTGCGATTTTGTAGCGATGCCTTATGACTTATTCTATGCTAGTCTTACCATCCACCGCTCACGGCCGGCTGATCCCGTTGATAACGCGAGCGGACCGTCGCTCTGACCACTGACAAAGCGCGATACGCACGAAAAGGCATTATTACCGGAAAGGCATCGCTACAAAATACCGGCCCTAGTTTGCATTGAAGCGAGAGGCAGCACGAAGGGGAAATCGCTCGCCGCTGCTGCTGCTCTTTATCGTGCCAGCGTTCTGATAGCGAATGTCAACGGTCATCGCGTTATATGTATTCGTGTTTGCCTGTGCATGCGTGACAATGTGCTTCTTAATTTCGTTGGTAAGCGAATGTTTACAGCAGTTTGTGCACCTGATAAAACGACCAATCTTACTTCACAAAGCTGTCTAAATTAATTTGATACCGCCATCAATGTTTCGCCTGTTGGGCAAAACGCTTGACTTTTCTTAGACATTCTTCACCTTCAATTTTTTTTCTTGTTGAATTCTACAAGTGGCAGCAGTGAAAGTTATTACCAAATATAAAGGAATTATTTCTAATATGCATACATCTTTATTTGGTGCAACATATTACAGTTGCATTTAATAGACGTTAATTGCAACTTTTCATATGACAAACATGGATATAGCGAATTGTTGAATACTATAAGAAAGTAAACATGAAGGGTTTCTCACTGATATTACCATGTAACACATGTATGCTTATAACGAATATGGAAAATAATGAAGGCATTTTCATGTCAATGTTCGACTGTATTCTGCCAGTACTGATAGACTTATCTGGCTGCAACATAGGGTCTAGAAAAAGGAAAGATGGAAAGGAAGCTATAGACTGCAGTTGTCAGTGTAAAGAAACATGAGAGGCATAATATTCGACAGAAAAAACAAAAACTTGCTGTATGCATAAGATATCAAATATAGCCAGATCATGTGAAGGCAGTGAAGCTGGCCACGTCAAGTAATGCGTGATGTGTTATGCAATGAAGCGCCGAAGGAAGACAAAAACCTTCTTGACGTATCATGAATAACTTGGTATACTTTAACAAGAATTGTTATGTACTAAATGAAACCACGTCTAGTTTAACATAGAATAAGTATAGGAGACATGTTACTGAATTAAGATTTGATCAAAACAGGTATAAGTATTCTTTTTGTGTTTTTTTTTTCCTTAACAGCACGAGAATGGAAATAATTCTCTGACTGTGTTGTCGGTGCAGTTAGCCGGAGTTCACATTAATGTCTTTCGAACTTTGTTAATAGTACGAAAGTGACAGTCGAAGCTTAATTTGCTACAATTATGATTGCTTTATGTACTGACTGTGCTTATGCTTGTTGCAACTCGCAACACCACTGAATGCATAGCATTTTTCTCATAACGAGTGTGCACATCATTGATTTCATCTTAAATAAATGAATGAATGAATAAAATGTAATGTGTAACAGCTGCTTTCTTAAAGTGGCATAACGACATCCTCTTAAACCAATAATGGGTTTAAGAGGAAGAGAAACATAGTCGAGCGTGGCAGAGAATATGACTGAACGATTAAGAAATTTTCAAGTACAGGGTGGTGTCTGATTCGCACAGAATAGCCACGGAGTAGTCTCTGGAAAAATGCATTTTGTTTTGAATTTAACTGAGGTCATAAACATGACTCCCAGTCAATTCCCTTGTGCAAGTTTAACATGTGCTAGATGATTGGCAATTTCTTTTCCAAGATGTGACACCATCTAGATTAAACCAGTCTATCTTGATATTTCGTCATTCACATTTGTGGAAGCTTTTTTATTACACTTGTAGCCAGCTATTTACAGAATAAATAGCCTTTTATGTTGGAAGAAGCCTGTCACATCTGTAGCTACCTAAGCTGATAATAATATTTATCAAAATTTTTTTATGAAAACAGAAATTGAAAATTCACTGCTATAATTGTGTTTTGCAAACTAATTTTGCATTACACGAGTCTGTTTGATGGCTTTGACTCAAGGATGCTTGTTAGGCAAATGAGACTTCAGTGACATGTTCAACTGTCTATGTCCCTTGAAGTTGATCCAAGTGAAGTTATATGTACATTTCATTTTAACATTGTCATACTAACAAGTTGGGAACATAGAGAAAAGAACTGCCTGTGAAGGAGACTGCCTGCTATAAGGAAAAGGAAGGAATTCTTGTCAGGAATTGTAGGAATTCTTTGATATTCCTGCAAGACGGGAATTTCAAACAATAGATGAGAGATGAAATAAGGATGAGTCCATTATAAAGGCACTGGACAAGCACAGCACCAGATACTGCATACTTATAGCATAAGTCAAGGTAAACAAACAAGCAACAACTGTAACAACCACGAAAGTAGAAACCTAAACTTATGACAATCCGCAGACTACACAAATCCCATTCAAATTCAGACTTATACTTGGGATCAATTTACTGCACGTGTTATAAAGTAAAGTGACAAATTGCTCACCGAGACATTGGTCTCTCGACTTCTTGCATAGTGTTGTTCTCGGGCTCAGGAGGAGCCAATAAGTTGTCTGCTTCTAATGTGACTTCATGGCTGTTTGCTGGAGAAAAGAAAAAATTACCATAGCATTCTTAAACTTCTGTCAGCCGGCATCAAGCAGTGCTTGTTAGTTTCTCTTACATGTAGGCAGCTTATCCTGTTGTCCATCAGTACTGCTTTCAGGAGTTTGTTCCTTGTGAGACGACCGCTTCGTACTACGTGGACGTTTGACTTCAACTTCATCCTCTTGAATATGGTGCTGTAGAATATTAGGAAAGTGTCCAGTATTCATGACTGGTAACCCGCTTTTCCTTCTTTTTGTTTTTCTTTTTATGAATGACATTGTGCAAGTGCATTCCCATTGCATGTAGACTGAAACACCTGTACATAGGGCAGTATCAGGTGCAAGTACATCACCTCTGTGCAAGGTTTCTTGATACAGTCAAACCTTGTTGTAACTAGGGTTCAGTGTTCTCAGTTTAACGCACACAAATGTACGCAACATTTTTCTGCTGAATTTTTTTTTCAGAACTCGGTTTTAACCGAAAAGGGTCAGTGAGAGCAAATTTACCAGAGATGTAACACAGCAGTGAGGAAGCCTACATGCACTACAATACAAGGAGCCTAACGTCACATGTCAGCCTGTTGCCCAAGCTATATCATTCCATTTTGTCTTATTTTCGTTCATTTTGCCTGTTGCTGTGACAAAGTCAAGAACCAGAGAGGGGGAAGAGAGCTTTGGCCCAGGTCCTTGCCGTCTTTTGCACAGCAGCCACTGCACTGGATGACCTGGACAAGTTCACTGATGATAACGCAGAGTTGTATCTAAGTATAAATATATATATATATATATATATATATATATATATATTTCTTTAAATATTTGTCGGTGCTCTTTACCAGCATAATGTCGCAAATAAACTGTCATTTTATTTGTGCTCGAGTACCAAATGACATATAGTCATATTTTCGTATGGCATTTGGCATTGCCATAGACTGCTTCTCGAAAACTATTCTTCTGTCTGTTGCATAAAACTACACTGTTGAAGGGCAGGATTTGCAGTTATAAAGCATGTTTCAGAGCCAAGAAAATTAGTGAAACAGATATTCAATGAAAAAAACTTACAAGCAATGCAAGAAATGATATGTTGAAAACATTTGGTAGAAGTTCATTTGGAAAATTATATTCACCGAAAACGAAAGACAAATTTTAGAGTAAATATCAACCGAGAAAAGCAAGCCGAATTCTGGGAAAATAAAAAACAAATACACTGGACCCTAGTTATAATGATGTCGCATCAAACACAAACCGTCCTTTGTTATATCTGATATTGATTCTATGTATTCTGTCATATGTATTCTTTGCACACTGGTATCAGCAGAAAACATTTTAGATTTCCTTTGTTATATCAGTGATCAATATTCGTCTAGATTATGATATACAATTGTGGTACCAAGATAGAATGTTTATATAGTTCTCTGGCTAGTTGCAGGAAGTGAAATGAATTCATAGCAGAAAGCAATTAGTGAATTTTAAACAATGGCAACTTACACTGGTTGCTTGTAGCAGCAGGTCCGTCTTATCTACCTTCGTGACTACTTGATCCTGAAACATGCGCATGGAGAAAGGCTTTCCCACATGTTCATTTCACATTGAAAGAGATTGTGTCAATTGCAAATCAACAGAAATATCACACCTGTTCAAGTTTAGAAATTCCATTGGGCAATTCTGATGCAGCAGCATCAGTAGGCTCTTTCACCTCCTTCGATGATTTTTTTCTTGAGCTAGTTTTAGGTCTTTCATTGCTGGTCTGCTGCATGGCATCATCCTCTGGAACAGCTTCTGCCAGCTTGCGTGCATCAGGCTCTCTAGATTTCGATCTGTGTTCTCCTGAACTTCTTGTCTTGCTTGATTTAGATGGTCTGCTGCTAGAAGAGCTTTTTTCCTTTTGCACCGAGGACGTTGACTTCTTTTCTTTACTTGCGTCAGCTTCACCTGCTGTTTTTCTTGATTTTCGTTCACTGTCTGACTTTTTTGATACCTTTGATGTCTGGAAAATAAATAGATATGTTTCAAAATGGGTGCTTATAATATTGGTCTGATTGAAATAAGGGTCCTTTCACCTCTTTCTTTTTGTTCGTATCTTTTTTCTCAGGTTTGCTTGGTGCCGGAGGCTTTTCACCGGCTAGCACTTTCTTCACAGCCTCACTAGAGTCCACCTGTAATGTTTATATATAAAAATAAATAACTATTGTGAGCTAAAGTATTTCGCCTTGTGTGGTCACCTTTTTGGCTGCTGACTTTGCAAGTGCTTGAAGAAACTCGTTGGTTTTGTCTGGTTCGTGCCCAGCGACTATTTTTGATGGTCGAACAGGCAACGCCGACCCCGTTACTATGCCTAGTACAGCGTTCAACATCAGACAAGCTAGAGCTTAAGTAACATAATGAAGCACGGATGGATTAAGCAGGTATACAACTAATTTCAGAGCTATATATATTGCTTGATATATTTAATTATATAGAAACTTGATTTGGCATGTAAGCCCACTTTGTATACTTACCCACAGCATCAATAGCTTTCTGTAAAAATGCTATTTTGCCTTCCTTGTCCTGAAACAGTGGAAAAGAAAGTATTTAGACCAGGTCAATATGAAAACAAGGAATTCCGAACTTGCCTTAATATTTTCCGACGTAAGCTCTTCCTGGGTGTACAACCCATCTAAAAAATTGGTTGCCTTGATGACCTGCAGTATAATTGCACAAATAACAATTTTCCTCACGTCACCAATGTGCGCAGAGCGGCGATATGAAAATATGCTCATGCATGCTTACGTTATGAATAACGTCATGCAGGAATCGGAAAGGCGGTTTCTTGAGCAGTTTTTCTTGCAGAGGTGGCTTTTTTATCACAGATCCCAAGAGGTCTTGCGTTTTCTTAATCACTCTAGCGCTTACTTCTTCGTCCATCGTGCTTATAATTTTATTTTCTTTAGCACGCGGTTATGCTAGCTCAGCGAATGTAAGTTATCACATCTTTGATGGCACTGGAACGCGCGGAATCCGGCAACGTAGTTTCAGTTTTGGATTCATCTCTATGGCAACGGAATGCGGTGAAACCTTTACCCACAGATTCGTATCTCGTTGTAAACAAATCACAAATGAAAGGTGTTTATCTCGGAGAATGTAAATGCACAATGAATGTTAACATGCAAGTATAAATTGGCATAGAGGAGTTCGCTACTTTGCTGTAAGAAAATTGCGGATGGCCGAAACTTATGCCGAAACTGTGGTATCCATTAAGCGGCTATGTTACGATTTCGAACAGTCAGATGCAGCTCGAGCTTCGGTAGCGTGCCGGCGATCCGCGTGCAAGATTTGTAAGGAAGAAAGGCAAACGTCCTCAGATATTGCAAAAAATTGAAGGAAAAACAAGAGAATGGCGGAGTGAGTATGTTCTTCGCATTGTGCTTAGGGTTGAATGAATTAGCAGCCGAGTCCGGTCCACCTAGAACCCAAGCGCGCCGCGAGCTAAAGATGCGGAATTGCTCTGTAAATGATGTATTAATTAGTTTGATCTATCTGCTTGTTCTTGGTGCCAGTATTTAACACTGCTAGACGTACCTCGTGTAGAAAGTACAGTCCACTTTGCAGCTCAAGCGCTAATGTTGGTCCTTAAATGTACTGCTCCTGTGTAATATTTTGTTTCGTTTCTGGCGTCGTCGGCTCTTTTACGAACGCTTCGAGCATGCTCCTGAATTACTGGTGCGTACTTCACGCAACAGACCGTAGATTAGCTTCTAAATGCAATCTGTGATTTTATTCTTTTGTTTTGTTTTAGGCTTGTTTAAGAGCTGTACTTGCCAATCGAGGGATGTGCGCTGCAATTCCCGGAAAGCGGTCGTGTATTGAATGTTGCATACGACTTGCGCGACGCTACTGAAATTTCGTTTGCCGGTATATTTCCCCCGATGGTCACGTTTGGAGTTCTATCTGGTGCTAAATATAGCTGTCGTTTCGTTAATATTCTACAGCCTTAACACTTGTCTCTAGACGTATCAAAAGCTCGCAGCATCCAAATACACATAGAAATAGGAGACCGAAAGTTGGGTACGTTATTGGCTTGGTGTGCCTAAGTACTCAAAGAGCACGAAAAGACCCAAGTTGAGTTTAGGTTCCGCGCATACGCATTCGCCGACACTACTTTTGGGGGCATGGGCATACTATGTGTAAGTTCCCATAACATTACGGCAAATATTGAGACAGACCACGCTAGTACCTTGCAAAATACACCTTACATCGATTTTCCCAAATACACAAATACGGTGGAATATCTAGTAAATTTTGTGGAATATACAGGTCTGCAGATAATTTTCGAGATCCTTATACATTTGTGACCTGGGTGATTTCCATAATGCCAGCAATGCCTACATGCATGCAACAAGCTTAGCACTCTTTGATACTCACTGTACACGCATCATTCTAACTGCCTTTTATATTTATACTTTCTGACATCAATAAGAGATCGGTATAAGCTTGACCCCTTAACTGCTAACACACATTCGCTAAACCACTTTACAAGGATACTTGGAGATTTACTTGCATTGCACAACTAAATGACATTACTAGGTATTCGAAGTCAGTAATACACACAGTGCCAACCAAGGTAATATATATTCAATTAAAAGAGGTTTCAGCTCCCTGAAGAGAGTCTTTTTCACAATGACAGCAATTGGCAAAGTATGCTCATTTAAGTATGTGTTATCACATGCTGCAGGCATTGTGTATATACGGGGGAAGACTGCTGATATTCCTTTTAAGCGTGTGTGCAGGGGTTTGAATTATTAACGATTCTAAATGGGGGGGGGGGGGGGGGGGGAGGAAGCATAGAATTGGTTTTCGTTCAGTGGTGATCATGCAGGTGTCATCCCAGTTGATCACTTTTCGAGTAGACACAACATGCTATGCGAGGGCATTAGATGCATTTTGCCATTTTCTTGTTCCTTACATCATTAATATGTTCCCAGAGCCTTTTTTTTTTTATTCCTGGTTGATTAGAGTTCTGAATCTGTAACTCATACTAAAATACCATTTATTATGTCTTATTATTTTATCACTTTATATTGCCATGGATAACGTATATTGTATTTTGTGTCCTGTATTGTACTTTTGTAAACCTGCCGGTCTTATTTTTCTCTACTGCATTTGTCCTGATTGAGGTTGTTCATATATTAGTGCACCATTGTATCGCCTGCAGTTTCTGCTATCACTACTAAAATCCATATGTCATTGTTTATACCAGTATTTTATGTAATATTTTTTTTTTATATACAAAATACCCCTAAAGGCCCTCGCAACCGAGGGTATTACATACGGGGGGGGGGGGGGGGCACAAATACAACACAGAGAACACATGTGAAACTATACTAACAAGTTAGAATTTCGTTATACAGTCATAACACTATGCAACACTATACAGATTGATAACAGCTATACAACCTGCAAACAAATTTATTTAAAAACAAAAACAAAACGAGAATCATCATAGAAGTAAAAAAAAAAACCGATGCACGTCCAGATAACAATATACACAATGATTACGCTGTAGCACTGGCAGACAGTAGATTTAAAAATTTATCGTGATCTGTGGTGGTAGCAACACGTGGAGGCAAAGCGTTCCAGTCAGTTATAGTGCGTGGAATGAATGAATGTGCATAGTTAAATGAACGACATGACACGCGCTTGACTTTGAAAGGATGGTCGCGTCTATCAAAAATAGCAGATGGCAAACAAAAAAAGTCGTTATGAAGAGTTGAGTGATGATACAATTTATGAAAAAGTGATAAACGTGCAATTTTACGGCGGAGGGATAGTTCTTGAAAGCCGGCACTTTTCTTGAATGCTGTGATGCTGGTATGACGTGAATAATCAGAATAGATGAAACGAACTGCGCGGTTCTGCAGTGATTCAATGCTATTTATTAGATATGCTTGATGTGGGTCCCAAATTGCCGAAGCATATTCGATTTTAGGCCGGATTAGAGTGGTATAAGCACGTGATCGGAGGTGGGAAGGAGCATGCTTTAGGTTATGTTTTAAAAGACCTAATGACCGATTAACGGATGCAACGGTAAGGTTAATATGATGGTTCCATGTTAAGTCGGAATAAATGTGAACACCGAGATACTTATAAGTGGTTACCAACTCCAGTGGATTATTGTTTAAGGTATATGCGGTTGGAATTCGAGACTTACGGTTAGTGAAAGACATGCATTTTGTTTTGGAAGGGTTAAGTTGCATGAGCCAGGTAGAGCACCATGCTGTTACTGAGTCAATGTCATGTTGTAGGGCAAGGCAATCATCATTAGAATAAATGTTACGGTAAATTACACAATCGTCAGCGAAAAGTCTGATTTGGGACGAAACAGAGTTAGGTAAATCGTTAATGAATATCAGGAAAAGTAAGGGACCAAGTACACTTCCTTGTGGGACGCCAGAATGTACTTGGCTGAAAGAAGAATTATGGTTATTGACAGTGGTAAACTGAAACCTTGAAGAAAGAAAATGTTTTACCCATGCTAAAACAAGAGGGTGAATATTAAGCAGTGCTAACTTTGTTAATAACCGATTCTGAGGTACCCTATCAAAAGCTTTTGAAAAATCTAAAAATATGGAATCGACTTGAATACCAGCATCGACAGATGAATGTAGGTCTTGGATGAATCCAGCAAGTTGCGTTTCGCACGAGTAGCCTTTACGGAAACCATGTTGGTACTTAAAGATGATGTTATGTTCTTCTAAATAGTTAATAACCTGGGAGTGAATCATATGCTCAAGGAGTTTGCAAACTGTGCTAGTTAATGAAATGGGACGATAATTGAGAGGCAAAGAACGATCCCCAGACTTGAAAATCGGCACGACCTTAGCTAACCGCCAGTCGCTTGGAACGAAACCAGATGAAAGAGACTGTGAAAAAATGGCGGACAAGATGCGATGAATACCTTCTTATGAATTCACGAGTATTTTGTTGTTGAAACCTAGGTGATCAGAGGCTGATGAAGTTTTAAGTTTCGTTAGTAAAGATAAGATACCGGTCTCACTAATAATTATTTCGGACATTGAGGTGTTTGAAATATTCATTGTGTTGGGGGCTAAAAAAGCCTCTTCTCTGGTAAAAACTGATGTGAATGCTTTATTGAATACTTCAGCGCATTCAGCTGCAGGAATACTGTCTCCTGCTGCATCGGTTAGGGTTATTTCGGGTTTATTAGAAGGATTGATTGTCTGCCAAAACTTTCGAGGGTTGTTTGTTAACATTGATGGTAGATCGTGTGAGAAGAAATGGCGACGAGTAGATATCAGTGCCGACTGATATTCCTTATCGCAGGCTTTGTAGCGTTGCCAGGAATCGGATTGCCTGTTTAAGTCGGCCTGTCTGTACAGGCGTTTCTTCTTATTGTTAAGGCGACGTAGATGGCTATTAAACCAAGGCGCAGTGTTGGTGCATGGTATGCTAATGATAGGTATGTACTTGTCGACAAGAGCAGCAAGTTTTTTACTGAACAGGTTCCAGTTGGCCTCCACTGAACGTTTTCGAAAATCGTGAAGAAAGTGTTCAGCAAAGACTGCCAACTCGGCGTTTATTTCACCGAAGTTTGCTCGGTTGTAGCACCTGATTTGTTTAGTACGCGTTGATTTTCTGTGAGGCACAAAGTTCACATTTCCGGTGATTATGGAATGATCTGAAAGGCCTTCTAAGTGCGCAATATTAGAGCAAATGTAAGGATTGTTGGTTAGGATAAGATCGAGAACATTGGCTGAAGTGGCGGAACGACGCGTGGGTTCGGAGATAAGTTGCTGCAATGATAAATCAAGGCAGCACTGAAGGAAAGCCTGAGCTTCTGGATCACTACCTGGGGCTGTTAATGAGGACCAATTAATTACAGGAAAGTTAAAGTCACCTAGTATTAGTAAGCTAGAACTGGGAAAACGTACTGTAAGTTCGCTTAACACAAGACAGAGTTCACTTGAGAATGATGTGGTCATGTTAGGAGGACGGTAAATCACCCCAATAATGGCATCTGTTGGGCCGCATTTCAAACGAACCCACACTGACTCTATGCATGACGTGACATCGATAAGCACAGCAGTTATCTCTTTCTTGATGGCAAGAAGTACACCGCCACCCCTACGGTCCCCGCGGTCACAACGAAATAAGTTAAAAACGGAGTCACATAGCAAAACGACATTGTCTGGGATCGTGTTGTTTAACCAAGTCTCTGTAAGTGCGATGATAGACGAACCGCATGAATCGATTAGTGAAGAAAGAGCCACATTTTTGGGAAGAACACTTCTTATGTTAGTGTAAAGAAAACAAGTAACCAAATCGTCGCAGCGCTGAGTGCGTGACCGCGAGGGTGATTTGGCAGCTAATTTCGGAGGACTGGAAGGAATGCGTCACTGGTCAGACACCCGTACTGCGCAACTGGCCGCATTGTCCCAAACATAAGGCACGCTATTGATAAATAGTTTATCAAAAACCAAACGTACTTTGTCGCCTTCCTTTTTTTCTGATTTGGCAAACCTGAGCAGTTGACGTCGTTTCTCGCGAACAATTTGAGAATAATCACGTGAAATACTGAAGTCCGTATTTTTTAGCTTAAAGCCCTTGCTCATCACAGATTCGACTTCTTTTTCGTTGAAAAGCTTGGCAATAATAGGCCGGTTTTTGTTTTCAGAAAAACGGCCTATGCGGTGGGCCCGGGCTAGAGAAGACACAGTAAGCCCAAGTTTGTTAGAACAAAACTCGCTAACAAGACGCTCTGAGACCTCCCAAGTTTCGGCCTTATCAGAATCACGAATGCCAAAAAAGAGGACGTTGGACCTGCGGGAACGGTTTTCCAGATCATCAATTTTTTCTTGAATGTTTGATACATCGCGAGAATGACTCGTGGAGGCCTCCGATGTGCGCGTTGACTGGTTATTAAGTTCCAGTTCTTCCACACGTTTAACTAAAGCCTGCATTTCATTTTTCAAGCCTGCATTTGTCTGGCTTTTGACGTGACGTTGAGATATTATTGCGATTTGTTCTTTAGATGTGCTTGCTGTAGCTCCTTTCCTGGGGCAGTATTTTGTAGCAATGCTTTTTCCCTATGACAATGTCTTTTGGCACTTTTCGCGTTCGTGTGTGGTCAAGCGACGCTCTGGCCCTGGCAAACCTTCGAAAGCAGCCGCTCATGGACGCGAAAAGCGTCTAAAGGCATTGCTACAAAAAAAGTTGTCGCAGTTTCACCTGAAAGGCGAAGCATAAATTGCGATAGCAAATTTGTAGAGAGCTATACGGAGTAATGATATTAGCTTCATCAGCTGTATAAATTTGGACATGCAGCAGCACCGGCAACGCGCAGAACTGTTGTCGACGCCGTCGGCGTTTTTCCCGCGTTCGCTCAAAATGCCTGCGGCGTTGGTGACTGTTGCCGGAGCCTCTGATATAAATAGGCATTTGGTGCCGCAGCTAAACGTCGTCTCCCTTCCCTCCCCCTCCCCCCTCCCCCACGGCCTCTCGCGCGTCGAAAGAAGGCGCGTTTGCTCTACATATATGATGATTGTAAAGGAGGAAAGAGACGCCTACTTCTGCAGCCCTTAAGGAAGCACGGCGCAGAACGCGCGTTTGTTCTCCGCCGTGCGTTCACTCGCCGTGAAAGAGCGCGTCCCTCGCGCCCTTTCACTCGCACATACAGCGTTCGGCGGCGCGCGGCGACGATTTCATCTCGATTGACGTCATACGGAACCTCACGGCGACGGCGACGGCGACGGCGACGCCGACGGCAGAAATCTCCTTTTGAGTGTCCATATAATTGCTATCGCAATAATAACTGGCCCTGTTATGATCTCTTGTGAGATTGGCGGTATTCCTAAGTAAATAAACAAAGAAAATGTCACGTTGCTCACCTTCCAAGCATAGTTACCCTGGGTCAAGAGTGGCTTTCTCGTGCACGAAGCGTACCAGTGGGTGCTTCAGACTGCTTCTATTTTCTGTCTCAAAGAGACATGTTGGAGCTTGCGAACGTGATGCAGTTCTGGATCCAGATACCATGAATCAGAACATGGTGGCTGCTGTCTCAATCAGCTGGAGTTGAGGTCGAATGTAGTGCGTGCTCTCATTCTTGAGCAGGGCTGCCCAACCCAAAGCAAGCAAGGGCCAGTGTGAAGTTCTTTATGACTGAAATGGGCCTCACTTTAGAGGGAGGCATTATTGCTTCATTGTGGATAGGCACTCGTGCTTGGTGTCATCACTCTCGTCATCGTCCTCAGCACGTCTTGTAATGTCACGTTTCTCGTGGGAGAGTGAAGGCAACTGTTAACAGTCATAAAGGAAGGCCCTCTGCTCAGAGACGCAGGTGGCTTGCGAAGACAAACATGAGTTACAAGGCATTCTTAGCTATGTTTCCACATTTGCTCTTATCGATATTACTATAAAAGTGGGGTTACTAGATTGAAATAACCTACTGCCGATCTGCTGCTGTGTGGGCGAATGCGAAATTTGAAAATAGGGTGATCACTTCCAGCACACCTCCCCACCCTCTTCATTATTTATGTTTGTTTCAATGCTGAGCAACTGTCTGTGGTGATACAGAGCAGAGAACTTTTAACTATGTTGGCGATATCAACATTGGACTTTCTCTCCTTCTCTTAATCTTCTGCTGTCCTTTCCCCTTCTACTAATGCAGGGTAGCCAACCGGGCTCAGTCCTGGTTAACATTCCTGCCTTTCATTTATCCTTCTCTCTCTATGCAGTAACCACGGCATCTTTATGTGCGTTTATGTATATACTATCATCAAACACCATGGCAAAGAACCTATGTTACATTAATTCTGAGAACAGTTCAAAAAAGGAGCAAAATGGCCGTCACAATCCTGACCAATCCCATTGTTTCAACACTTCCCTCACATTGTTCTTTTGTACCCGCTTGTACTCCTCATACCTTGTGAGCTGCGTTTATGAACATTGTCAAGGAAAGCAAGTCTTACTCCGACAAAGACAAGTTTCTTTATGGAAACATTTCCTCCAGCCTGAGGCTTCCCCTGTTGTTCAAGTCTTCCTCGTGTGACAACCTTGCCTTGTTTGTATTCCTCACTGAAGCATGATGCCACAGCCCAGATCTCCGGGTTCTACTTTGTACCCCTCCTCTTTCATCTATCTTTGTCACCTTTAGCCCTTAACTCCAAGCCAATATAGTAGGCATCAGTCCTCAAATGTCAAGCACGCTGGTGGGATTGAAACAGAGGCACACGTTGCAGTGTCTTCTGACTTGTTCCGATTTCAGTTTGTGCCAGTGGTACTTGTTTGTTGTGATCCCAGTGCTTGAGCTGGACACTTAACCTTGTCTTCTGCACATCTGCAGGGCAAACGAAGCTGCCAGCAATGTACAGGTGGACCCAGTCGTGGTGGACCGGCTGCTGCTGCAGGGCGCCACCCTGGTGTTTCTGGATGTGCCGCCTGGCACCGAGTTTGGCCTTGACATGTCCACAAACGTGGTCGGGGACAAGTTTCGGGGCGTCAAGCTGATCCCTGCAGGCTTGCACTTTGTGCACTACAGTGCTGTGAGTAAGACTGGCACGGCTGCGCCCCGCACTGGCTTCTTCCACTACTTTGAGAAAGGCGAGATGCTTGTCAAGAAGTGGGACAAAGCCACCGAGGGTGAGTCTTTCTCACAAAAGGGATGCCTGTCTTTTTTCACCTTTCCGTGCCTTCTGCAGGTCACTACAGTTTCCCATTATTGGTTAGCACTGCTGTGAGGTACGTAAGGATGTTAATCTAGAGTTGCTTGCTGGGTGAGTTTTATTTAATTTATTAATACTGTCATCCCCACTAAGGCTACTGGGATGGAAAAACAAAAGGCTGTACGACATAAGGCACTCCTATTGCATAAACAGCATGACATTTAAACTAGAAAATAAAAATCTTGCAGTTTTGCCCATAATGCAACACAGTGGGCGCAATATTATAGCAGTAAGCCTCGCAATGTTTCATCTGACATCGGTTGAAGTAAACATTCACAGATGTGTGCAAGTAATATGCTTTGAGAAAAAAACTTTCTTTAATGTCAACTCAACAGGTTTTCCTGCTCACTTTAATTCATGTGCCAGCTGAAATAATCTGAGCACCAGACTGTTTCATCTATTTGCCAAACATTTAATCCTAGTGTCAACGTATATAATCCTAGCACCAGTACAAATAAGCCGTGCACCAGCGAATTTAGTCCAAGTGCCAATATGTTTAATCCAAGTCCTAGTCAATTTAATCCGTGCAAGAAAAACAGCAAGACTGCAAATAAAAATGGCCGAAACACTGAAGTACAGTTACTGGAAGACGAAAGCACAAATTTTTGTGCTCACTGCTGACATTTATAAAATGAATGACTGCAGTATTTTGCTTCAGGCCTATAAATGTGCACAGAAAATAAATACTTCAATAAAAACAGTATTCACAAAAACATTGGATTGCTCAATAATCTCATACTCTCAATTCGGTTTATCAGTGTGCAGTTATAAAAAAAAAGATAGTGCTAAGTTTGTTGGGTAAAGAGCTTTATGCTTAAACGTGTGTCTTTTCAGCAACGTGAACGGAAGGGCAGGTTTTTAAAATATTTTTTTGGTATAATTAATGCAAAATAAGAACAAGGAACCTTTTAGTCAGTAGTTTTAAATTATTCTTTCTAGATCTGAAGCGTGAGCAAGTTTTGTCTCTAAGACACCATTAACACCGACGTGCTTTTCCGGCCTAGGAGATGGCTTTCGACGTGTCCAAGAGAAAGTAGCATGAACCACCATCTGCTAGCAGATAACAATAAAATTCTGCCTGAATGTGATCAGGCTGCGTACATGATTAACAAATATTCTGTGATTGCTATTAATAATTAAACAATGAGTGCTCGGTTGATCAATAAAATGCTAACCAGAGTGGCTTTAAGCCTTCACTAAGTCTCTAAACATGTAAATTAACCATCTTTTTAAAAACCTCAACATATTACATCATAACATTTGGCCACTATGTGACATTGATTTTCATCCAAAATACCGCAGTCATTCATTTGATAAATGTTAGCGGCAAACACAAAAATCAGTGCTCTCATCTTCCGGTAACTGTTTTTCAGTGTTTCAGCCATTTTGATTCGCAATCTTGCTGTTTTTCTTGCATAGATTAAATTGCCTAGCAGTTGGATTAAAGCCGCTAGCACTTTGGTTAAACATGTTGACTCTTGAATTAAAATTGGTGGTGTGCAGTTTGGCACTGGAAATTAAATAGTCTGATGCTCAGATTATTTCTGCGGGACTGGGATTATTTCAGCTGGCGCTTAGGATTAAAGTGAGCAGGAAAACCTGTAGTCCATGCACGTTCACGAAAAAGTTGAGCTGTGTGTTCCTGTCCGTCAGACAAGAGACAATCAGTTTTCTTCAGGAAATTTTACAGTTGACGACATTACCATGCATTTTTGTTGTGGCTGTAGGCGAAAGTTGCAGTCCATGTCGCCGCCCTCTGTGAAACATATGGGCACTAATAAATGCCTGGTCCTGTACGACTGCGGCAGTATGGCAATCAAAATGAATGGTTGAACTTATGTTGATTGATTTGATTGATTGATTGATTAATTGATGTCCCAGAGCAACGTTTAGGCTGTAAGATACTGCTTCAGATTGATTGTGACAAATCATGTTCCATTAAGGATAGCATTGAGATCTGGTACTGACTCTCTTGGTGGAGCTGTATTATAGTTGCAATACCTCATAGTGGAATACTTTTGGGCACCGCAGTAAATGAATGAACGAACACAGCCTTTGCATGGAAGGAGTTGGTTTCAGTAGAAAGACGAGTTTCTTGCCTAACGCAGCAAGTCCTCTGTGCAGATATATCATCGGAGCCAGTGGAAAGGGAAGAGTTGGAGCGTCTGCGCTCAAACTTGAGGGGTGACCTGGATCAGTACCTGGCTGTCTTTGCGTACACCGAATGGCGTCGCTGGATTTCCCTGACGAAGCACGTCACCCGGGAGGTGCTGGAGCGGCTGCAGCCAGAGAGGAGCGTCATCTACTCGGCCACACCATTTGAGCCGCTCAACTTCTGCTCACGGCGAGGTGGCGACCTGGCCTCCATCGACTCGAGGGGGGACTGTGGCGAGGACATCAGGCTCTCCGAGAGGGCCAAGGAACTCCTCGAGCTGAAGGAGGTGCCTGAGTGCAGGATACGCTACACGGAGATTCCAAAGAAGAGGTCGGTGACATCTTTGTCCATTTGTCTCACCTCAAAAGTGAAGCAATTATTGCACTGTCCTGACAGTGTCCTGTGCAGCAATGCTGGAGATGACTTGCAGCAAATGATTGAGGAGCTTAGCCGACAAAGTCTTAAGAGTAGGTCTGAAGATTAATGTGCAGAAGACTAAGGTAATGTTTCCTTGTCTGGCAAGGGAACGAGAATTTGTGATTGGCAGTCAGCCTCTGGAATTTGTGCAAGAGTGTGTTAAGGGGCTTTTACTCACAGGGGACCTGGATCGTGAGGAGGAAACTTCCAGAATAATAATAATGGGTTGGAGTGTGTACGGCAGGCATTAGTAAATCATGACCGACAGGTTACTGATATCCTTGAAAAGTGTACAATATAGGGCAAAAATTTCGAAGTTAACAAAGGAGCTTGAGAAGAAGTTAAGGATTGTGCAATGGGGGTATGATGGAATGAAAAATTATAAACGTAGTATTAAGAGACAGAAAGGCAGTAGTCGGGACTAGAAAACAAACGGGGGTAGCCAGTATTATATTTGACATTAAGAAGAAAAAATGAAGCTGAGAAGGCCATGTAATGCGTAGGGCAGATAACTGGTGGTCTGTTGAAGTCTATTGAGAGAATGGGGGCCAAGGGGAGTGAAGTCGAGGTCAGCAGAGAACTAGATGGTGTAATGAAATTTTAAAGTTTGCAGGCATACAATGGGGCCAGTTGTAATTGCGAGGCAGTTGTAATTGGACATTGCTGGGAAGGCCCTTTGTCATGCGTTAGATGCAAAATAGGCTGATGATAATGATTAACTAGTGCACTGTATGGCGTACAAGCAGAGAAGCTTTCTTCCTGCAGTAAGGAAATGAAAGGTGCTTTCTGTGCTTTGCTGTGAAACACAACTAGTTTCTGGTTGCTAGCTGCTGATAGAGGAAATCAGCTTCTGTTAGTGTGACAGTGTATGCACCGAGTAAAACGAAGCACTGGCAAAGGGTCAGGTGCTGTGATGAGGCCAGGAATTGGGCAGGTTGTGAGGCTGACAAAAAACTTGAGTAATGAGAGAAAATTGTGCATACAGGCTCCTGTCAGTTGAACCAGGTGAACTTGGGAAATAGGGAGATCAAGTGCAAAATAAGCCCAAGTATGCATTGTGGCTTGTCCAAGACAAACACAGCGGTATTTAGTGCACTTGAAATATGAAAGATAGCTAAATTTGTTCAGGGCATTGCTAAAAATGTCAGAGGGATCAACAACACTGATTATATGGCCATCATGGCTAGAGCAGTCATGGTAGTAGTAGTATCTAAGCCCGTCTTCTGGTTGTTCGTAATAAGAGTTCCGCATGCAAATTAGTATGCAATTCTGGGCCGAATGGAAATTCTAGCGACTGGAAAGGCTCAGGACGGCAAAATTATGCATCTGGTTGCCACTTACAAAAATGCAGTAGTGAAAAGAAGCCCCCAAAAATGTGACAAGTGACTGGAGGATTTTAGAGGTGAGTTGGCAAAAGTGGCAAGCTCAAGTTCACTTATCGTATGTGGAACTGGCGATTCTGGCTCCGGTGAATAGTGAATTGTAGGAAAACACTTTCGAAGCATACTGCGAATAATTAGGTCGGCCATTCTGTACTGGCATCATTTGCCTTCCAGGAGCTGCAGTGTGAAATTCAGTCGATATAACATCATAGTAAATGTGTAAATTTGTCCAGTTTGGTGATGTGTTTTATTCAGCTTGTGCATGATTAAAGGTGACCTGAAGCACTCTCTGTCGATACAGAGCAATACTGTGGAATGAGTGCAGTGCCTTCCTAGGATTAATTTATTGAAGAAATTTCTGACAAGGACCAGCATATGAAGAACGTAACATTTACTTTGCCTGTTCCCCCTCAACTCGTCAGTTTCTCTTGGGTTGGGCGGCATTGGTAACACTGCCCTGTCTGTATTGCGTTAGCAATTATATGGACACCCGAAGCGGAGTTCTGCCGTCGACGTCGCTGTCAGGTTCCGTATAAAGTCCAAGGGCAATAAAATCGTCGTCGTTTGTTGTACGCTGATGTGCAAGTAAAAATGCCCGAGGGACACGCACTTTCACGGAGAACAAACGGGACATCTGCCGTCATGCGAAAGGCCGTGGGGGGATGGGAGGGAGGGGTGGGGGGGGCGATGTGCTACAGCACCAACTGCGTATCTTGCGACCGGACAGTCTCGCACGTCTCAGTCTCGCACGGGAAAGGAGGAAAGTGGGAAGGCAGCGCGGGAGGGAAGGGGTTAGGCTTCTACTCTGCCAGTAACTGCGTACTTGTACTTTGGGCGGCTGCGGGCGGTCGCGCGGACCGTATCTTGAAATCGATTTGCACACGGCTCCTACCTTTGTATGCACTGTGCTTTTGCCACTCAGTTTCCATTGAAGCGATAGACCGCACGAATCTTTACTTGCTGCTGCTGCCGCACTTGCTCATGCCAGCGTTTCGACAGCGATTGTCTGGGGTCATCGAGTGTGATCTATTCATGTTTGCTTGTGCGCTCTGACACCATGCTTGTTAATTCAGTTAGTAAGCGAATGTGTCCAAGTTTATGCAGCCAATAAAACTACTATCCTTACTCCGTTAGCTCTCTACTAATTTGCTATCGCAATTGATGCTTCGCCTTTCGGGCGAAACTTTGACTTTTTTTCTTCTGTCTGCGGGGCAGTTATGGTAACCCTTCGTGGTTGGCATTCGACAAATGCCCGAGAACAGGCGATATTCTGCTGCCTGCAGCAGAATAATATTTGGCTCGCATGTTCAGGGCGCTATTGTGCTTCAGGTGCTTCAGTGGCCTTTTAAAGACAAGGATAGAAAGACAGACATGGAAGTCGGTCCGCGTCTGCCTTTTTGCCCTTATCTCTAGTGTGCTATTTGGCTATGATACCATGAGTCAAGCTTGAATTACTCATTATAGGATTGGCCAGTTCTGAATTCTTTACCACTCTGCTATTCTAATGATGCTGTCACGGGGAGTGTCTGGTGTCAAGTCAACCAAGAGTAACTGAATGGCAATTGGAAGGCCGATAAATTGAATCGGTAATAAAAGGAAAGGTATCAGTGGTAACCGGCATAACTGCGACTTTGTTCATAGCCACGACATTTCTGAAGATTGATCATGGCCAAGGTGGCAACTATGACATCGTTTGGTTGGCATCTGAAACTTCGGTTGCTTTGATACATTGCCTTCTGTTGATACATTGCCAACAGCAAACTCCTATAATTCAGCAAGTTCAAGTACTAATACCAAAATAAAATGAGAATTTATGTTATAGTGCATATTGCATTGCACCATAATTGTCCTTTTCATGCACTTTTCTGCGTGGTTAATAGTTGCCTTTAAGCATATGTTGAAGTGCTGCTGATTAACAGTTTTTGTTCATTGTTAAAATAAAGAATGAATTATTTTTGAGCAAGTTATTCTGTTTAAGCGGCAATTTCATGAATGTGATTTTCATTTATTGAAATTCTAGTGTACCCTAATGCCAGCATTGTTTTTAAACTGCGTTGCATTTGCTTTCAACACAGTCTCTGGAACAGACAGTTTTCAACTTCCACTGAGAAAACATTGCCGATTATATTACATGTTAAATAACTTTTGGCAGTAAACTGTACATTGCCAATAGGCTGACAGGAGACTCTGTGTATGCATTATGTGTATGCATTATCTGTGTATGCATTAACATTATTTTTTAACTACTTAACAGAGCCTAGGTTAACGACTTATGAGTTTATTGCTTAGCTTATGCGGGGTAATTAACAATGATAGCCTGCTTAGAATTTTGTTGCACATGATTTATCACGATCAATATTGTGAACAGTGCAGACAATTGATAAGAGCAGGACAGAAATAGGACGGTGCATCGAATACCTGAGTCACACGTGTAGGTTTGAAAGGCTCCTGAGTCGAGGGCCTTTGAAATCTCTGTTGAACTCGAACGAATTGTGTTGCTGCCACTGGACAGTTTTGGGTGGCCATTGAGAGTTATGCTTGTTTCACGTTACGAACGAGTGGCGTAATGGTCTCCACGCAAAAAAAACAAGAAAATAAGTATAATTTGTAGCACTATTGGCACATGTATAAATTATTTTTAACTCGATGCCAATATTTGTTAGACAATGCTCTGGCGGCAGACATTTTTTTTTTTTTGTGTTGGTTCAAAAACACTGCTACGAGAGGGTGCGCTACCACTGCTAGAAGGCCTTCACACTTTCGAGGGGTTCCATGAAACTCTGACAGCTTGATTGACTTCCGACTTGATGGCCGTCAAATCTACCCATGTAGCAGCACCCAATTCGCCATTGATTCGAAAGAATATCGGCTCGAAGACCATGGAAGTGCCCCTGTGACAGTGGTATGACTTGTTTGTATCACTTTTCGGGTTGTATTCATTGGTCGCCACGTTAAACGTAAACCAACTAGCCTGCTTCCCTCGACTTATTGTGAGCTGCCATTTTGTAGGCATCCGGGCGATGCAACACCGGCAGAAATCACCAAGCATGGTATGGACTCAAGCTATGTCCTGGAGCAGCTGCTAGCCTCCTGGCCACACAAGGAAGACCTGCTCGGTGAACTGCAGTTCGTGTTCGTCTGCTTTTTGGTGGGGCACGTGTATCCGTGCTTTGAGCAGTGGCAGAAGCTTGTGCGCATCTTCTGCACAAGCTGCGAGGCCATCGACCGGCACCCCGACCTCTTCAGTGACCTGGTCTCTGTGTTGCACTTCCAGCTGCGCGAGGTCCCTTGCGACTTTTTTGTCGACATTGTGTCCAGGAAGAACTTCCTGACAGAGGCCCTGGCCGCACTCTTTCAAAACATCGCCGAGTCGAGTCTGCCCGATGATTCGCCGACCACCTTGAAGATGAAGGCCAACCGCTTCAAGATAAGTCTCACCAAGTTGATGGGCTGGAGCTTTGAGGAAGAAGTGCCCGAGGAAGAGCGTCCCGTTGTGGTGGAACTGGCTGGTGGTAACTGAGATGTGTTGCTGTGACTGGGGGGGGACCAATTTTGTGAAGCTCAGAACGAACGGACTTTAAAACATGCCAATTCTGGAAAAGGAAAGCTATCAACAATCTGTGTTCTTTGTTACTTGTAATTCTGGCCTGGCTGCCCATTATTGTCATAGTGGTGATGCAGAAATGACATTAGAACACCTTGCAGGACAAGTGTCTTGCGTCATTTTTACACTACCACTACAACAATGCTTTACGAACTAAACGAGTGCTTATCAGTGACGTATAAGTACTCCTTGGAGAATGGGTTGTTATGTAATCAGTAAATTACTTGAACAAAATTGTCTCGAATGGACGGTCCAAAGTTACCACATAGGAATACTTTAAATGTTTGTGTAACATTTGTGGCGTAATTGCATTGCAAATTTGTACATGCTGTCAGCTTGTCACTACTTCATGTGCCGGACACTCTGGCCAAAGCTTCTTTTAAGGTGCTACCTGGCAGAAGTAGCCTTGAATCTTTCTACACTGGAAGCACATTTTAAGTGTGTACATTCCTTACTCTTTGGTGACGATTCACTTCTTGATTTAAGCCATTACGAGTTATTTTAACCATTGGCTGTATGTGTCTGGTACCCGATAGAGATGACATGCTTTTATGCAAAACATCATGGTTTCCTGACAGGAAAGCTCTGCTATATTGCATCAGAAATGCAGTTTGGACACTAGGACATTCTTGAAAAAAGTAGAACATTCTCACAAGTGTTTAAGAAATACTTTACGAGAAATACATTATGAAGAATGAAGACTATTGAATGCAAATGGGAAGTATTTCTTGTTACTTTTGAAAGAACTACTGTGCTGAACAACAGCGTCGAAATTGTGCCATGGGGACTGTGTGGTTGTCTTTTCGTTGCTTCTGTTGTGAGGCTACAAAACTCGGAGTTGGGCAGTTCTTACAGGCTGTTGATGCATTCATGTGTTGTCGGGCATTGAATGTGAAAGTTTGAGAGCTCACTTACCTCTGTGTTCCCATTATTTTACTTTTTCACCATGCCAAAAATAAAAGATTGTTTTACTGAACAGTAAGGCATCGTGTGGAATTCTCACCTTAATCTGTTGTTGTGATAGTACACAAATAAGTGCCTTCCATCAATCTGCTAATGTGTGCTACCAAAAGAGCAATACTTCAATTTTGCTCTGTAAATTGTATGTGCTGTTTGAAGAAGCAAGTTTCTTACTACTGGTGTGCTATATGCAGAATTTTTTAATGATGGGACTATGCACAAAGTTGAAACTTGTGCAGTGTACTAATCATTGATTGCATGTGTTTAATTTAAAAGTGTATGAAGTTGGTGTTGTAAAACGTTGACCTCATCCTGCAGTGATCATTGAATGCATTGAAAATGGTTTCTCAGTTATGACTAGTCAACGCTTTTGTCAACTTTGTGTTGTGTGCAGTTGTTCAGTGGTTTGTCAGCATTGTTGCAGTTTTATTTCCCAATGCATTTGATGTGATAGTTTCTACTGCTTTGTGGGCATAAGCCCAAGTGTAGGTACACGTAACACGCCATTGTACATTGGCAGGCCAGTGAGCATTAGGCCATGATTTCTCAAATGTTGGTCTATGTGTGACAATATATGTACACTCAGTGTTTCCACCATCTGACTGCAATAAAGCATGTTTGTTCACTTCTGGTGTGTTGTACTGTGATGTACCAACTGACTACACTTTCAACACCTTGATCTCGCTTCATTGCACTCTTTTATGTTCCCATTGTCTTCTAGCCATAGCATAAAATCTTTACATTTCAGTGCATCATGCCACGGCATTTAGTGCTTCAGTATTTTCTATTTGGACCTGCCAACCATGCAGTAGTACAACTACAACCTCTAAGGGCTCACACCAAGCCACATGGAGTACCATCACTACAGTCTATGAGACACCGTATGCTCCACCATCTGCAAAGAAGTACGCAGGCTGCCTCTAGCAATGCAGCCACAGCTTGACATCACTGACATTACCCATGAGAAAAAGCAGCAGGCCCTTGAGACGCCGTTGCCTCCGGAAACGGTTATACCAATGCCTGAACTGCTGTCACCTGCCCCAAGTAGTGAACTATGCTGCCGCTGTGCATATTCAGAGGCCATCCATGAGCGGCCGCCCAGTCAACCCACATTGTGACATTGATATGCCACAACCGCAGCTGACTGCCCAATCAAAATTTTATAGACCAACCACGCTGGCCCACTGCCTGCCTTCACCCTTTTCCACAGTCCTCTGGCTAAGTGATTGATTGACTTTTGGTTTATCACAATACATGTGATGGGAAGCAAAAGGAAAAGCCATTTGAGGATGGCTTGAGGGAGTCCTTTGCCCCCAAACTGGCAACAGCAGCAGAGGCACAAGCATTTTTACATTGTCGTACACTTTGACAAAACCATCAAATTAAACTCAACATTGTCATACACTTTGACAAAACCAATGAATTAAACACATCACTAGTCACTGCTCCTCACAAAGTGCAATGTATTAGCATACATCGCTTCACATCAGCACAAACCTTTACAACATACACATTGTAACACTGTAGTTAAGGAATATTACGAAATACTAATCAAAGATCGCTCTAGGGATCAATCTTACACTAAAAGCAACACGTACAAGTCAGGTTATTTTACTTCGCTGATGTCAATTTCTTTTTTATTATAGTCATTTAGTAATCCCGAAAGTTTGTTGTGAAGCATTTGCTGACCATAACCAGTGCGACAATACGGAACATTTCACATTTCTGTTGTTCGTGTTTTATATGGCAGTTCTTTCGACGAAGATTTACTAACCCCATGAAGAGAGAATTATCCCAAGATTATTTGCTTTGTCTGATACCGATTCATTCATCAATACACTGACATCTTGCTGAAAGATAACTTTTGAGTAGCATTAAGAGAAAGTCCACGGATGCCATAGTGACCTAATTTATGAAATAAAATTTTATGATTCATGTAATCAAAGGCTTGTGTGAAATCAACAAAATTTTGAGAACAAATTGTTTTTCTTCAAACTTCTCCTATATATTCAGTTGTGTTGATTGATGTTTCAGAAAACCGTACTGACATTTCGTTGTCACGTACTTGTCACAGAAAGGATATAGTGGATTAGAGATAATCTTTTCAAAACCTTTAGAAAACGCCGGCAGTATCGACACTGGTCTGTTATTCGAAACATACTTGTTATTCCCCCATTATGCTCTGTGTTTCTTTATAAAGGCATTTCTACTGCCTTTTGCTTTAAGCACATCTTCACCTTCATTTATCCGTCATAACCCATCGTAACAATATCCATACTCCCAATAATTGTATTCATTTACTGTAGCCAAATGGCAATCTTGTATTGAGACACCCTGATCTGAATTGCCATTAAAAATTACGAGTTTAGATTTTTGTGCAGTAAATACGAATTCCACCTTCTTGCTCTGCTTTCTACCGATTAGCAAACATCATTCTGGCTATGTGCTAATAAGACAATGTCTGCATACGCAATTGGGGATTCATATTGTGCACATTATCCAGGATTCCAAAGGTTTCGATCCCCGGACCACTGTTGTTTCTCATTTATGTAAATGACATTGATGATTGTGTTAAAGTGAAGTTGTTTGCTGACGACTGCGTGTTATATTCTGTTGTTAAATCTGCATCCTTTCAATCAATCCTAAACAAGAACTTATGTGAACTTGTGTGCTGGTACGAATCCAAGTGGCAGCGCATGCCCGCCCAGGCCGCTGTATCTTGAAAGCCATCTGCGTCGAGGACACAGGCCGTTAGCTGTGTTTTTCGCAGCTTAGTTCGCATTGACGCAAGGCGCAGCACGAAGGTAAATTCGCTCGCTGCTGCCCCCGCGCTTGCTCACGCCAGCGTTTTGACTGCAACTTTCTGTGGTCATCGAATGAGATGTGTTTGTTTGCTTGTGCGTGCGTGACACCAGGCTTGTTAATTTACTTAGTATGTTTGTTTACAAGTTGATGTGGCTGATAAAACTACTATCTTTACTTCATATAGCTGTCCACTAATTTGCTATTGCAATTAATGCTCCGCCTTTCCGGCGAATTTGCCACTTTTTCTATACTGTACCATTGATTCTAAAATGTAACGTTTACCGGGTCCATGCTATCAATATAGAAAGGGGGTAAAATAATCGGTCTTAGTCTGTATTACTAAAAAAAATTCAAGTGTTTTCAAAAAAGAGAAATCCAGGACTTTCAAGAGTCTTCAAAACATACATTTCAATTTTAAGGGTTTCAAGCGCCTGTGCGCATCCTGCCACCCTCAGATACTTGAATTCCTTTTTATTGAGGAGGCTCGACACAATGCGAGGTGGGAACCTGCCTACTGTGGAGTGCCTGGGATGAGCCAAAGAATGCTTCTTAAGGAAAGCAAAGAAAGCATTGGACTCAGTGCCTTCTTCATTCTCTTAACTCAATCAATGCAAACAGCAATTGTGTGCCCTCAGTACACCGAGATGGTGTGTGGTCTTGAGAGTAACCTCCCTTGTACTTTGGGGAAACAGAACTCGGTGCTAACTGATGAACTCCTGGCACCACACAAGTACACCTAAGGCTGAACACACTCTTTGGTTCACACAAGCATAGAAAGAAATTTCATGATGCTGTCAATTTTTCCAATTTGGCAGATTTTTTTGATGTGGGAAGACGATTTGAGTGTGCAAGATGGCCATAACATAGTGCTCGGACATCTCTCATGATATCAATGTTATGACTGAACGAAAGCACGACAAACAGATGAATGTCATTGGCCCAGGCTCATAACTGCTTTTTGGGAAAAACTAGAGCTTATTCTAAGCCAGACACTTGACACATCAGCATGTCATAGCATTCAAGGTTTTGCACAAACATTGGAACACAGAAAACGTTGACAGCCATCAGAAAACAAGTTTTTTAATAACACTAGGATCATCACCGCCCTTGTGGGCTCGCTTCAAACCATGGTTGCTGTTGCCATTGCCGCTGCTACTGCTGCTGGTGGCACCACCGTTCCTCTTTTGCATAACTGCGGCTGGCAGCGGCAAGTTGGGTCCCTCGGTAGGTGGAGGGCGATTGGCAAAGTATGGCATCTGCAGAGCTTCCGCGCAGGTACACCGAGACAGCGGATTGATGGCCAGCATGCGCCCGATCACCTCGAGAAGATCGTCTCCGGCAGCGGTGAAGATGTGACGGAAGGGCGTGCCGGGAAAGCTGCGGAACTGCACGTAGTCGGGCAATGCCGGCATGCCGGGCCAGTCCTTCTCGGAGGGCGTGCCGAGTGTCTGGAAGATGCGGCTCAACTGATCTAAGTCGGAGTCCCCGGGCAAGAATGGTACCCGCAGGAGCAACTCGGCCAGAATGCACCCGACTGCCCACATGTCGATGCCAGTGCCGTATATGCGTGCACCAAACAGGAGCTCTGGTGCACGGTACCATCTGGTCACCACCTGCAAGTCATGGTTGGTTCAGTTTCTGGTTTCTTATATTGGACTCTGAAAATGTTGGAAATTCTGGAAACATTTCCAGACTGAAAATGTTGACGCGGTCACTCTTTTGTCCATAAGAGTACATAGTCTCTTCTACTCTTATTGTTTTTACTATTCCCTCCTGCCATCTTTTTCTCTCATGGCCCACCCCCCTGTGGTACATGCTGCACAGGTGTCAGCAAACAAAGCTTTACATTACACTGTGGACAACAGAAATTCCCTCACTGCCTATCTCCAAAACAGGAGATAAAGGACCACTGACTGCTACTATCATAAAAAGCTAACCAACAAAGACACCAAGGACAGCATAGGGGAAATTATTATTACTTATTAATTGAATTAAAGAAATTATAAATTCATGGAAATGAAAGTGGATGAAAAAAGAACTGGCTGCAGGTGGGGCATGAACCCACGTCTTCGCATTACGCGTGCAATGCTCTTACCAATTGAGCTACTGCAGTGCCGTTTTTCCATAGGTATTTATGTTTATCTGCTAGAATTAAACCTGGGTGCACTATGTCTATTCTATAAAATAATCTTGTATATTCCAGACTAAACGAGTGACCTCCCTTACACCCCTTCATAAACTTTTTATAATGTGCAGTGCTTACTGCTGTCTTATTTTCACATAAATTCCACAAGATGTAATTTCTTGGTCAGCCCACCTCAATAAAGGACATGGCATTTTTTACCTGCAAGCTTCATCTGCAAAATAAATAAAACACTCTGTTGTATGTGCATCTCGCCATCAGAGAAGAAAACTGTTCCCTAGGCTTAGCCTGGTTTCATTGGCTGCCAGCAATTCAAATTGGAAAGAAGCAAACAAACATTGCAATGATGGCAGGTGTTTCAATGATGCGAGCCATGAAATGCAATCTTTGTAGCGAAATATGTGAGAAGAAGTAGCCATAGCATACTAAAGACAAGGTCTTCTTTGGCGACTTCAGATTGATTTGGCGTTCATGGGATCTGGATATCTGGCCACTACTTTCTGACCACTTTCATAAAATAAGGTGATTTGAGGCCTTCTAGTGCAGTTATACAACAAAAAAGGCGTCAAAATGAAGCTTGGAATGAAAAAAATGCACCAAGTTAGCGTAAAGCTCTGTACGGAACAGTAATAATGGGCATAAGTAACGCAACAGGCTGAAAATAAAGGACGTGCTTGTTCAAACTGTGCACGCCTAAAACCGTAAATAGAAGTGTGGTTTTACTCAATGAAAATCATAGGTGCAGTCTTTTACAAAAAGTGGGCCAATCCCAAAGGTGGTGCAGTCTAAACAACAAACCATACAGCACACTTATGCGCCCAAGAAGACCTTGTCTTTCTTTATGTCAACTGCTGCTGACTCGCCTTTTTCTATTTACAAGATTACTACATCACTGCAGTGTCATTACTGCAGGGGATGAGGGGTGCATAGGCAAAGTCCACATAGTTGATATACATAGCTGGGCAAATGAACTACGAGGAAATAAAAATGCAAAACAGAATATCGAATGGCACAATCAGTACAAAAATCAAAGCACGTGTAAATGGACCATCATAAGTTACAATGATATGTAAAATCCTTTCATATGGTTAGAATTAAAGTGCATGTCACTATTTATTTCCCTTAGCCACAAGCAGGCTTCTTCAGTTAGGGACAGTGCAGAGCTGAAAAGAATTGAAATTGTGAAAGTGGCTCCCAGAGGCTAAGGTGGCATTCAACTTTACTGTTACTTCAGAAGTGGGTCTGTGGACGAGACTTCATGAGAGCTGCAAACTTTACAAGGCAGTCAACTTAGAGAACTGCAGCTGCATGCTCTATTCAGCTAGTGTAACGGAGCACCAGCACAAAACATCATCACAACACTCTTAACACAGGATGACCAAACAAGACTCATTGCCTACATCAAGCAATACCTAGCGCCCCATCGCAAAGAAGACTGACAAGCCCCCGACATGGACCCAACACAAGCCACACATCATTACGCCAACGCCTAGAAAGCCACAACAGGCAACCTACTGGTCCCCACATCGGCATTAAGTGTCAGCATAAAAATAAAGCTTTCATTCATTCTAACAGCAGCACTTCAAGCTGTACAAGATTCCATGGCGTTCTGTAAGCTGCCTGCATCTGCCACAGTGGCTGTGGATTTCTGCTGCCGAGCACAAATTCGATTCCCGGCTACGATAGCGGCATTCCAAGGGGAACAGAATTAAAAAATCTTTTGGGTTCAAGTCAAAGGAACACAGGCGCTCAAAATTAATCCAGAGTCTGCACCTACGGCATCTTTTCATGGCCTGTACATTGCTTTCGAGTGTTGAGCTCCACCAATTAATCAAACTGTCTGCTGTTCATACACATGCAAATGCCATCATGGTGAGACACAACAGAAAATACTCGCAGTTTCCTTCATGACGATCGACGTAAGTGCACTGCAAGAACTGCAGCTTACTACTGTGCGCAAATGTTCGCGGCTCACCGGCATTACTGCAGCTATGCTTCCCATGAAAGGCACGAGCTCTTGAGCTCGTGATAATAAGTCAACGGGATAATAATTCTGTTCGTCTGCTGTAGACGAAAATAATGCTGGAGCCATACTGCGAGTTAGGCCATCCTGATGGAAACAGCAGGGCGACGAGGTCGAAACCCGGAAGTGGATAAAAGAACATTAGCATTTTTTCCATACCATTACTTCGTGTTTCGGCGTTGTCGTGCTGTACTATCATGTAATTATTATCCTCGATTAATCTGGATAACTTGCGAATTCGATTCCTTCGAGTGCAATCGCAGCTGTAGCTTTGACCAGGTGAAATAATTTTGCAGCGTTAAAATGCCAGGAAACATTTTGTTACTTTGTTGAAAGCCCTCGGCGACTGTTCATACCTGGTGAGTATATATGCGTGTGGGTGAGCCAAAGAACTTGGCAAGGCCGAAATCGGCGATTTTAAGCACACCCTGGTCATCGAGCAAGAGGTTGTTCGGCTTCAAGTCACGGTGGAGAATCCAGCTCATGTGCAGATATTCCAGTCCCTGTAACGTTTGCAGGGTGTAGGACTTGATGTGCCCCGCGGTCAACACGATGCTCGTATCCTTGATTATGGCTTCCAGGTCAGTGACCATGAAGTCGAACACAAGCGACACGTTGGAACGGTGCCCGAAGACATCGTAGAGACCTATGATATTCGGGTGAGAGAGTTCCTGTAGCAGCTTGATCTCACGCAATGCCGTCCGGTTGATGCCATCTTTAGCTTCGGCTCGTGTTCCTAGCTTGATCTTCTTCACGGCAACTATCTCGTCTTTGACAACGTCCCTAGCCTTGTACACTGTGGCAAACTGCCCCTCTCCGAGGAACTCGATCTTCTCATACCTCTTTGTCCTGTCGTCGGACATGGTTCGAGGCGAGACGAACCGCGCACAAAAGGAACTTTGCTGCTGCTACCTTTATGACATGTCTAGTGCTCGTAAACCATACAACAGCGTTTATCCACGATGCGCCGGCACAAACACCACTCGCCGTCAAAACACGCATGCAACGCACATCGACTTGGCTTGCGGATTGTCTGCTACGGGCTACTACCGCACCCAACTCGGGAGCGCTCGGGAGTTGTTATGTGTAAGCACTGGACTTTACAAGCACTTACAATATGTGTTACTATAAATATTTTGAGAATAAATAAAATCAAAGAAGCCTAATTTGTAGCAGTAAATGTTCCACAGCACCTTTAGCGGGCTCGTAAGTGCTGTCTACGACGCTGAGGTCTGGCTAGTCGCAACCACCTTTGCCAACGCCGTACCAGCACTGGTCGTACCAACGCTGAAAAACGAAACTAACTCCGGTGTCTCCGGCGCTTGGAAACGCTGTTACGTTGTCCCTGGTCGTCTGCGGCGGTGTTTTCATTGGGCACTTTGGTGACTATTGCTGCTTTACCTACTATAGAAACATTAGTTGAAGTGAAAAGTTGTGCCTTCATCGCAAATGGCGTCGCTGGATGTGGACGCCATGCCGACATGGATGTCTGGGAGCGACTTGGACAGCGCTGCTTCTTTCGATGTCTACACCGCGGCAAGTTCTGGCGGCGTGTCGCGTCTGCGAGAGCTCTTGAACCAAACGAGGCAAGTTCTGAGAGCCCGTGCGTCTTCATGACATGCTGCACTTCGGTGTGTTGGCGTGCCACTTGTATGCGTGTCCACTCGCACACTAGGTGCACAAGTCGCGTGCTTGAATTGTCAATATAACGTTCTAGCGTGTCCGATATTCCGCTCTACACATCGTAATACCGTATTTGCCAACGTTTAGCAATAATTACACATAGACTGCGTAAACCGCGTTTTTGCTCATGTGCAAAGTGGTGCAAAGCAGCAAATGATATGCTCGGATTTATTGCCGAAAAGTGCGACCCAGTAGACAATACTAAACCATGTCTTTTCTGTAATGCGAGTTATTTGCTTGGTATATTTGGTTTGTATTATATTTGAATTAAGCGATAAAGAAGCATTGCTCTTGTGTTTGCTGCGCGCCGAAGTAGCCTACATCAAGCCTTGCCAAGACAAGCTCTCTACTTTGAATCGCATGGCTATGCGCATGGTTTGAATCCTTTGTGCTCTGCCCAGCCGCCAAGCAAGCAATCCCGCTTATTTGTCTGTGATTTCCTTTAGTTGCGTGTTAAGTGTGTGCCTACATCAGCGATGCCGTACAGCGTGCTTCATGACGAGCTGCTGCTGCGATCGCTGCACTGGAGAGAAATAGAAGACATGTACTTGCTCCAAATGGAACCACGGCGGGATTTTCGGCAGCGTGGCCTGCTTAATTTGGATCACATGGACAGCGCCATGTTCTACCGGTCCTTCAGGTTCCAGAAAGCGGACCTGGACGATCTGATGGCAGGTCTACTGATTCCCGAAGAGGTGGAGAGCGCCCAACGGGTTCGAGTTGCAGGCCGCGAGGCGCTGTGCATGGCGCTGCGGCGTCTCGCCGACCCGAACCGCCTGTGTGATCTCGAGGTGTTCTTCAGCCGCCACAGTTCGGTGATATCAAGTGTGGTGTCGAAAGTCTTATCTCACATCGAGTACCACTTTGGGCACCTCCTTGCAGACCTGACGGTGCACAGGTGGCTCAACGTGCAAAACCTGCAACTGTTCTCCCAGGTAAGAGCACGCTGTTGCCAGAAGTGTGAAGCACCGGTTGCTTATTTCTTGTTAAGCGAAGGTTTTCTTCGGCTCTCCCGCGGCTGTCTTGCATACCGCGTCTGTGGGTGGTTGAGAGCGTGTACAATGCATACATGGGAGGAATTAGGGAGACCTGGATGCAGGGCCTGCTTAACCTGCAGCACATGGACAGCGGGGTGTTAACCAGTTATGCCACTTACATTCTTTTTCTTTATTGTATGTATTGAAAACAGGCAACACAACACACAAATCAGCAATGGAAACTGTAACCATGTAATACTGTGGAAGGGCAGTCAGTGACTTGAAGCGAGCAACCCAGTTAGGAGCACATGGCTGTATACTCTATGGCTCGATGAATTTGCGTCAACATCGCCGTACCTATGTACCGTGCAGCTTTCCATATGCTATATGCCAAGAAGGATTACAGCATCAAAAGGTACGCCATGTTCTTTCTCTACAAAGGAACCTGATAGCATATTGGTCTAAAGAAAATTTCCTTTTTTAAAATGCGCTGTAGTGCATGCCAAAAGAACATCGCATTGCAACAATCAATAAAGACACGTTCAATGGTTTTGGGTTTTCTACAAATAAAGCAATGCTTACTCCCCATGACAAATAATCCTTTTTCCTGCATCCGGGTTTTGACTGGCAGAGTACCCGTATGAAGGTTAAAAAAAACAACTTAGCCCCGGGCCGAGCAGGCATTCGCTTGACGTGTTTGAAGATGTCCTGTTCTGGCCCGGTACTGTACCTAGATGGGCCATGAACCTCAACTGTAATTGTGCCACGCACCCTACTTTGCTCGTTTACTAGTCCACAGAGATCATTATGGAGAAGAATTTTTTTGCTTTTGTGCATTGTTTTTGACCCTGAGAAGCATTTTCAGTAGCTTCTCTTTTAATTGCTCTTTGGAAGTTTCCCAGCTTGCTCCATAGCATGCAGTTGAGTCGTTGAATGTGACTGAACAGTGAAAATCTTCATTCTGAAGTTGTTTGCTGTTGAATTTGCACTTATGCCATGTAAATCTCGGTGCACTTGTTTTCCTTGAACAAAAGCTACAAATTATTATGCAGTGGTGTCTTGAATGTGCTGGAACAATTCAGTATTCCCTGCATGAGGTGATGAGGCCTAGCAAAATGTAAACCCCATCTAAGCGGGCATGGCTATTTCCTTGAAAATGAGTATGCTGCAGATTTATGAGGTTTCCCAGACAATCTTAAATGTCAATTAAAACTACAAATAATTTCTCCTATGCTATTCTTGGCTTCAGTACACATTGTCCTAGCATCTCTATATATAGAGTGTTGCTCGATTTGTTGTGGGTGCTACAAATACAGTTAAAACCTCAAGGAAAATGACAAGTTTTTTTAATTGCGAAAGGAAATGTTTTTCGAGAATCTGCTTCTGTCTTCATTTTTTGTGATGGAATACACACAGATCACACACTACCCAGACGAAGAAAAAGTAAAGTCACATACAATTAACCTCCAGAGCCGCAAGCTGTTGTACTGCGGCGTTGCACCGAGACTCCTACGAATCAATAGCGTGCATCCTTGCCAACGTCCCAGCGCCACAACTAATGCGTTTGTTATAGTATGGCGTAAACGGGCGCACCATGCGATCGTTCTAGTCGTCAACTTCAGTGACGCGGTAATGAGGTAAGTGGACAAAAACCTTACACTTTTTGCTTGTTGCAGCTTGCAGAGCTACACTCGCAAACGTACAAACACATCAAAGCAAGATAACGTTACAGTGGGTAGGTGGGTGGGTAGTTGTTCCAACTGGCGTAGTTCACTGCTCCGCATCATGACAGCAAGAGTGGTGCTGTGGTCAGAGGCCTGTGTCGAAGCATTCTTTGTCTGCTACTCGGTTTGTTGTTATTGCACACTTGTAATATTTAAAATAAATTTCTTTCACTCTAAAACTTGAAAGAGAGTGGTTAGCAAAAGTGTTACTTTTCTTGCTGCACTGAGTCATTTCGAAAAACAGTCATTTATATAGTATGCTCACAGGCAGACGGCAGGGTGCACTGTACTCGCAGTCGCCATAGTTCTCCGAATTCCTGTAATAAACTTAGACGTTTAAGGCGCGAAGGGGTTTGTGGGTGATGTTTGTGAATACCAATTTCCTGAAGCTCCGAGACTGAGTTAAAGTGTCCGTGCAAAGAACTAGGCAGATTAGCATCACTTGCTTTGCATTGAATTGTAAGTTCGGCTACAAACATGGCAGCCAAGAGTGAAAATTTCCTCTGGTTTTGATGCCACGAGACCCAGAACTTTCCGAGAAACTTGAGCTTGCATTTCGCTGTTTGGAAAAAATTTTTCAACCGGATTAGCCGTGTGGGAACGCCACTTTGAGGAGTATATTGCATTGAGAATGTGACACGATGGAAGCTTGTGTATATTTAGAGGGTGTATCCGCAGCTCGGTATCTTCGATGCTACCTCACACTCCGGCTTACATATCGAATTCCCTCCAAAAGAACAAGCAAGACTCTAACCGAATGCCGGCTACTTAAATAATGCTGAAAAGACAGCGAGCCACACTTGCACACGCTTCAAGCAAATAGGATGTGAATAAAAATGATGCCTGTGATATGTACAGGTGAATAGTAAGTATTGGTAGACAAGTGAGGAAGTGAACTCGTGAAAGTAAGGCTTGGAAAAAAAGGTTGTGTGTGAGAAGCTTGAAGAAGTTTTACCAAGTACGACAGCAAATGTCAACATAGCAGCAGAAAATTCAGCACGAAGTACAGCGGCCACAGTTCACAAGAAAACGACTGCTGCGTGCACTGGCATAGCTCAAGCCTGCAGGACTGGTCGGTTTTGAGCAGTAGAAGGTCAAGCTTGTGAACAGCATCATGAACCTAATCCTTTGCTTGGCTGAACTTTACTTCTTAATGAAAGGAAACGGTGAAACGGCGACCAAGAATGAAAAGGCTTAAAAAAAAAAAAAGCCTTGTTCACAAAAAGGTGTCTCGACGAGACAAGCTTATGTCCATTTTAGTACATGACTGAGGCACCTAGCGTATGCAGGTGGAAGATTGCCATCATTCCTGTTCAGTGCTTTCTTCGAAGTCTGGATAAAAAGTGATTCCGGGCCTACCGAAGGTTCATAAGCCGGGCATTCCCATTCGTCTGATTGTGGACTTCACAGGTTCCCCCTTGTGTGCAAGCTTTCTGGCTACCTTCATCGTGTGTTCGCGCATCTCGGGGGGAAAAGGCACTCCATTCATCCGCAACTCCTATGACTTCATTGAAAAGGTGCGAGACATCGCGGTTAACGATGACGAAGTATTAGTTTCCTGCGATGTAAAGTCACTTTTCACCAGTGTTCCTGTGGAAGTGTGCGAGGCTGCTTTACTCTCCGACGATAAACTCGGCGACGGATCTCCGATAGACGCGCCCAAACTTTGTGTTTCGAGATGTGGTCTAGAAACAAGTACATGGAACTGCAGTGGGTGCTTTACTTTCAGTTACTGCGGTGAACCTTGCCATGGAATCAGTGGAGACACGGGCGTTGACTTCCTTCGACTGCCTCCCAAAGATTTTTCTGAGCTATATTGATGACTGTTTTTGCATCATCAAGAAGGAAGCCTTAGAGGCATTCTCAGTGCATTTGAACAGCATAGAGACATCCATTCAGTTCACAACTGAAACGGTGGTCTCTGGTAGTCTTCCTTTTCTAGATGTACTGGTAGAGAGGAAAAACGGACGCCTTTCTTATGGTGTCTTCAGGAAGGAGACAGACACCGGCCGCTACTTGCTTTACCAGTCTGTTCACCCAGCCTGCCACAAACGCTCAGTTGCCTCTTCCCTGATACAAAGAGCACATAGGATTTGCTCCAATGGAGATGACCGTGCCTCTGACCTGGTGAAGGTGCACCGCAAGCTTTCCGGCTGCGGGTACTCTGTCAGTTTTATTCACTCCGTAGAACGGCGTGCACGCAACAGCCATCCGTTGCGCACGGTGCAGCCCCAGACCTACGCGGCCATCACTTATGTGCCAGCGGTCAGTGAGGCGTTGGCACGGGTTCTGCGGATATTTGACGTACATGTGGCACATGTTCCTGCCCATAAGCTTAAGCATGATCTGGTGCACGTGAAAGACTGGCTGACGAAAGAAAAGTTTCCAGGCGTTGTTTACAGAATTTCCTGTGCAGACTGTGACTATATATCGGCAAGAGTGGAAATTTTGAAAGACCACATGAATGTCGTCAGAAAGAATAACGTTGTCTCCAACGCACTTGCGGAATACGTGGCAACCTGTAATCATGAGGTTGACTTGGCCAAGGCTAGCATTATCGCGAAAGAAAGAAACTGGTGTTCCCGTCAGTATCTGGAATCTCTTATGCAGACTTCGAAGAAAATGCCGAACAGGAATGATGGCTGTCTTCCACCTGCGTACGCTGGGTGCCTCGATCATGTACTAAAACGGACATAAGCTCGTCTCGTCGAGCCACTTTTTTGTGAACAAGGCTTCCATACGGAAGCCGAAATGTCTTGGAAGTTTTTTTTAAAGTGCGAGGCACTTTAGGGGCCCGGGCTGTTGGCGTCCAATGTGATGTCATGTCGTTGTGGTCATGCACAAAAACAAGGTCTGCCGAAAACTCGCGTTTCATTCACTTGGTATACACCAAAGTTTGGCATGGAAGGGTACGAATGTATGACTAACATGACTGATAGGTCGTGACATCGATAGCATCACATGCTCGTCAGTTACGTCACGATTAACAATAATAAAATCATGTGTGGCACATACCCGCATTGGATATTGCCACAGGCAAAACCACGAAAGACTTCGGTCAAAGCTATAGATCTTTTGCGAAACTGTCCTGGCACCTTCGACGTTGTCTTCTTCGGGGAGCAATCCAACATGCCTAGCATGTTGCACCGAATTGCACCGATCAGCTGTCATTTGTGTCAAGGTCGTGGCATTACCCCCCTCCTTAGAAGCATCGTCTCGATGCAGAACATGTATGCACTGGAGATGGCACAGCGATACCGTTAAGGAAGACGTAGAACCTAGAGACATGAATGACATCGGACAGGCGTGGGCGTCGGGGACGGCGAGTGGTGCCTTCTCCTTCAGGAATCACTTCATATGTGACGTCACCGAGTCGTTGAACGATCCTACAAGGTCTAAAGTAGCGGCGCAAAAGTTTCTCCGACAGATCACGCTGGTGGATCGGTGTCCACAGCCATGCTTTGTCACCGGGTTGATAAGTGGCGTCTCAGTGACAAGATTGTATCGGTCGGCATTGTTGTGTTGTTGGTAGTGGATATGCATTCGTGCGAGCTGGCGCGCCTCTTCGGCGCATCGAGCGAATTCGGCAGCATCGAGCGAATTCGGCAGCATCAGTGACAACATTAGAACAGTGGGTGGGTAAATGCATTGCGTCCAACGTTACAGCTTCCCGGCCATGCAGCAAGCAAAAAGGGGTGAATTCGGTAGTTTATTTCACAGCAGTATTATATGCAAACGTAACATATGGGAGAACGTCGTCCCAGTTTTTGTGGTCAACGTCAACATACATGGAAATCATTTCAGCGATCGTTTTGATTAGCCTTTCTGTGAGCCCATTCGTCTGGGGATGGTAAGCAGTGTCTTTGCGGGGAACTGTACCACTGAGATGCATGATATCTTCTGTGAGCTGCGCTGTAAATGCTGTGCCCTGGTCGGTTATAACCACTGTTGGAGCACCGTGGCGGAGTACGATGCCATGTACAAAGAAGGTCGCAATATCATTAGCAGTGCCTCGTTGGAAAGCTTGGGTTTCAATGTAACATGTGAGGCAGTCTGTGGCAACAGCAATCCAACGGTTACCAGCCCTCGACGTGGGGAATGGTTCGAGCAAATCTATGCCAACTTGCTGAAAAGGGATCCGCGGAGGATCAACGGGATGGAGAAGTCCAGCGGGACGCAAAGGTGGTGTTTTGCGTCTCTGGCAGTCGCGGCATGTCTTCACGTACTGCTTTACGTCACGGCGAAGGTTAGGCCAGAAGTACTTTTGGCGTATGCGTGAAAACCTCCGTGCGAATCCCAAGTGGCCTGAAGATGGCTCGTCGTGAGAGGCCCGCAGGATGTCGTCACGTAGTGCGGATGGCACTACAAGGAGGCAGGTGGTTGCGGTGGAGTGAAAACCCAATTTGTAGAGGACGCCATCGCGGAGAAAAAACAATAACTTGTGGACGAACATCTCTGTGGACATTCTCAAGGTAGTCGATGAGAGGCCGGAGTTCTGAATCATCGCGCTGTTGCTTGCTTATGTCTGATACTGTGATAATGGAAAGAAATGCGTCTTCTTCATCAACGTCCAATGGCAACGGTTGAAGTGGAGCACGCAACAGGCAGTCGGCGTCGGTGTGTTTACGCCCGGACTTGAACACTATCGTCATCTCGTATTCTTGCAAGCGAAGACTCCAGTGTGCAAGACGGCCAGATGGATCCTTCAGATTGGCAAGCCAGCACAATGAATGGTGATCTGTCGCAATTCGAAACGATCGGCCGTACAAATATGGGCGGAACTTAGCAATTGCCCACACAACAGCCAAGCATTCCTTCTCCGTAGTGGAATAGTTCCTTTCAGATGGAGACAAAGTGCGGCTTGCGTACGCAATGACGCGCTTGGCTCTATCTTGCCACTGTACGAGGACGGCACCAAGGCCAATGTTGCTGGCATTCGTGTGCAACTCGGTGTCACTGTCTTCGTCAAAGTGTCTTAGAACGGGAGGTGTTTGCAGACGTTTCTGGAGTTCACAGAAGGCCTCTTGTTGGTCCTGCTCCCAGACAAATGGAACATTATCCTTTGTTAACCGCTTCAAAGGTTCGGCTATCCTTGAAAAGTTAGCCACGAAGCGTCTAAAATATGCGCAAAGCCCTAGAAAACGGCGGAGTTCGTGTTTGTTCGAAGGTGTTGGAAACGAAGCAACAGCAATGGTTTTGTCGGGGTCTGGTCGAATGCCTTCGTAGCTGACGACATGGCCTAAAAATTTTAGTTTGTCATACCTGAAATGGCATTTTTCAGGCTTTAAAGACAGGCCAGCAGTGCGAATTGCGTCAAGAACTGCTTGTAAGCGCTGGACGTGCTGCTCAGAAGTTTATGAAAACACAATGATATCATCTAAATAGACAAGGCATGACTGCCACTTGAGACCTGATCGAACTGTGTTCATCATGCGCTGAAAAGTAGCAGGCGCAGAGCACAATCCGAAAGGAAGGACCTTGAATTCGTAGAGTCCGTCAGGCATAATAAATGCAGTTTTCTCACGGTCATGGTCATCAACCTCTATTTGCCAGTAGCCGCTGCGAAGGTCCATCGATGAGAAGTATGGGCATGTCGAAGGTGGTATGAGCCAGGGATATGCGGGAATTAGCAAAAACTCATGGAAATCGCTTCTGAAATGCTAGAGAGGGCGCCACCACCTCACAAGCGCTCGATTCCTCCTCACTTGTGCAAGAATAGCCGAAGAATAACATAAGAGAAACACCGGCGCATCACTGCTTCGCACTTCCCCAGGTTCCACGTTAGTGGAGCTGCATTAGCGCTGGATTTGAAATACACAGGCGCATAATTTGAATCCAGCGCTTAATGTAGCTCCAATCCTGCTCAAATCCTGCGCTTGTGTAGTTCAATTCAACGGTGAGTTAACATAAGGGAAACACCGGCGCATCACTGCTTTGCACTTCCTCAGGTTTCACGTTAGTGGAGCTGCATTAGCGCTGGATTTGAACTACACAAGCACAGGATTTTTTTTTAAGCCTTTTCGTTTTTGGTTGGCGTTTCACTGTTTTCTTTCATTATGGCCTCTTCCCGACCAGGCAAATTATTGTCAAACCATCAATTTCAACTTATTGAGAAGAGCAAGAATAACTTGGCTCTTCAGCATACTCCATTAAAGAAAAAAGCACCTTATGCTACACAAGGTCGCTGTGGTGCAGTACTGTGTTTTATATAAATCTCTAGTTTGCCGTAAAAGCTTGGTGTGGCTGGTCTGGTATTTTGTAGCGATGCGTTATGCTTTATTCTATACTAGTTTTATCATCCACTGCTCACGGCTGGCTGATTCCGTTGGTAATGTGAGCGGACCGTCGCTCTGACCACTGACCAAGCGCGAAAAGCACGAAAAGGCATTAGCATCGGAAAGGCACCGCTACAAAATACCGGCCCTGGTTTGTGCGTGCTTGCGACCGACGAATTACCCTATTGCATTCAAATATACGTATGCACGATCATCAAGAGTACAAATTGTTTAAGTTTGTATGCTACAAATTACTCGTCTTATGGATTTAATCATAGGTCATTGAACAAGGTATGAAATAGTTTTCTTTTTTTTTTTTCACAAAAACAAGTTCATTTCTATTGTCAAAAAAATTAATTACAAAATAAAACATTGATTTTTGTTGCAGACGTCTCGTGTGTTCTGTGTACTGCGTAGACAAACACAAGTGTTACACCCAAGACAATGTTTAATATCACTTCCACACTGTTATATTGCACAAAACACCACACGCCATCAAAACTTGGTGTAAAGATCGGTGCCAATTATCGTGGTGTAAAGATCGGTGCCAATTATCGTCAACCAGTGCAAACGCTAAAGGAAGGTTTGCTTAAAACTGATTCCCAGAGCGTGTGGCGTCCGCATGAGTTTTCATCTGTGTGTGCCCGTACTACGTGTTCTTGTGTGAGAGAGAAAGAGAGAACCTTGATTTTCGTTGCAGTGATGCTAGCTTTTTGAGGTGATTCGGAAAGTGCAGCCAGCCAGGTACACTTATTGTGTCTTGAAGAGCTGTGTTGGCTGAGCCTTATCCCATTGTGGCTTTTCTCCTTATACATTGGAGTCTTCTTCTATAGATTGCTGTTTACAGATGTTTCTTTCTTTTCTTCATCAGGCCGTGCACAGGAAAGGTGCTCCGTTGGAACACTGCTGGGCCTTTATCAGTGGCACGGCACAACGAATTTCCCAGCCTTCGAGTGAACAGCAGGAGCAGTCCTCTGGCCACAGACTCCATCACAATCAAAAGTATCAAGCTGTGATGTGCCCCAACGGCATGATCTGTCAATTGGACGGGCCATTTCGGGGTCAGCGTCGCAATGCTGGTGCGTGAAGTAGCCTCTAATTGCTCTTCTAAAATCACCGTGATGGTTACCATGACTAACTCAAATACCTAATACATTCTCGTAATATTCAGTGTAATAATCGTTACCATGTTGCTTAACTCTTTCGTTACTGTGCCTATAGAAAGCAATCAATTTGATCGACAGTTTTTCTACGTGTTGTTAATAATTACATTGGAATTCTTCTACTAGCAACGTCATGCACCGTCTGAAATGACGACTGAACTTTAACTATTTGGCAGATTGGGGAGTCTGGAAAAATAAAACTTCGACTGGAGGCATCAGTGAAACTAGCCTCCAGTGCTCCTAGCATTTCTTCAATAAAAAGATCCAAGTTTGTGCTTTGGTCGAGTCGCACAACATAATCTTTAAATGACAGCAGCAGTGAAGACACAGAACCTTATCTTTGGTTGTCAGCTTTCTGATCCGATGTATAGGCGGTTTTAATATGACAAATAATGGTAGATGCTCTTGAGTGGGTGTTATATTGACAATTGTGTTTGACTAATGTCAAGTGGATCGATTTCAGACCGACCTTCAACCGAGGCTTGAATAGCTGTCTAAGCGCTTTCATTTTGAACACCGCCTGTGCAAGTGCCCTTATTCATTACTTTACAGTATTGTGTAATACTCCGCATTACTATACATCACTGTACAGGAACTTAACAAAGCATGTAGAGGCCCCAGTGCCAGTTGAATGGACACTAGACCACTTTGCTTGCATAGAAAAGCGGATCGAACGGAAAAATCAAGTATAAGAAGGCTTCTGCGTGGTCCCTGACCTGACAACCATTGCTTTGCGAGCCTAAAGAGCGCAGTAAAAAACAAGCTGCATGCCTGTCACAATGAGTGAAAACAAATGTTCCCCGTACAATAGTAACTTACCCGTTATCACTTTTGTGAAGCTACTGCTTTCCTGCACATTATGGGCATCACTGTGGCTAGTATTGATGCCAACAAATCTTCATATAAACTCATTGCGTGATTTGACTTACAAAATTTGGGAACTAGGAATCTGTTGCATATTTTCTATATTTCAGATTTTTTTTTTACTCGCAGTACTTAACTGAAAAATCGCAAATAAATTAGTTTCATTTGTGTTCCTTGAGGTGCTTCTTTGAATTTTCACATAAGAATTCTGAAAAAGTGTAGGGGCCATTATTACCACTACACATCCATGCAAAACATCTGTGATCAGGCTATAGTTTTATGTATCACAGTATACGTTGTGACTACTATGTCCTGAAATAAAATGTTAAAATCTAAAGGCACCGAAAATGAACACATTTCTTGCTGTAACAAAAGAGTTAAAGGTGTCCCTCCACAAGTTCAGGCCTAAAGGACTACTGAAACCAATTTAAAACCATAGATGTTTGTGTTGTTCGATCCCCCTGCATACTTCGGCACCACTGACTAAAAATTAACGGTGAATGTGGCCGTAAACATGTTAATATGGTTTCTAATATAACTCACTAAAGTATAAAAGTGAAAAAAAAAAATTTGAGTTGGGTGAACGTCAACTTTTTCAATACGAATAGTAAATATCGAATATGGCCCATATATTTAGAGCAGGAATGTTTATTTTTATATAATTTGGTACCATGCTTCTACTGACTAATTGAGAAACATTATCTCACTATTGGGAAAACTTAGGGTCAGTTTGAAACACAAGATTACTAATTGTCATAAAAAATTGCATGAATAACCTCTCAATGTCTTTAGAGCCTTGTCGGTGACAAGCTTTCCTAGAATGAATGGCTGTTGTATCGCTATCTTTCCAACAACACTAAATAATAGGTTTCCAAAAAAAGAACAGAAGTTGAAGGGGGGGGGGGGGAGGGTGGAACGAAAAAGCTGCAGAAGGACTTTCAGCTCATGCAGTGCTTCTGTTTATGTATAATAAGTGTGGTTGCATAAATCTCTCTTCTTTCAAGGCTCTCACGAGAGGTGTCACTACATTTCAGGCATTCTGAAGGAGACAGCGCTCTACCGCAACTTGGAGAAGGTCACCCAAAGCCAGGAATATGTGATCTATGGTGGCCCCACCTACCCACTCTTGCCCCTGCTCCTGAAGCCTTTTGAAGGCACCTGTTTGCAGCCCCATGAGGCCCTTTTTAATAGGCGCATGGGCACAGTGCAGCAGGCCGTAGAGGTGGCGTTAGACAAAGTCGCAGCAGACTTTGCATTTGTTGATTTTCAGAGGAATAAGAAAATGACACACCAGAATGGGGGGCGAGTGTACAAAGTTGCGACACTGTTGTCCAACTGCCGTACTTGCATATATGGCAGTCAAGTGTCTGCACACTTTGACATTGCGCCACCCTCACTCGGAGAATATCTTGTGCCATCTCGGGTCCTCTCATAGTGTACGGTGAAGTGGTACCTCTGACGCACGCACGATGATTTGTGCAAAATACAAGGAGCGATCAAAAAGTTTTGTTACTCAGCTGTAACCAAAAGTTGGACACTGGTCTTCTATATCCTTTGGTCAGCTCATCTATCCAGGCAAGCATGGTCACAGTATCGAGCTCAGGGTTTGCTGTCGTTTTGCATCAGCATGGCGTCCTCTCATGATTTCAAGCATGTGTATTGGAATGTGATAAAGATTTTGTGCAAAGAGGGCATTTCTGCCAAGGAAATTCACAGTAGAGTGGTGAATGTGTATGGCAGAGAATGTCCTTCATATGATAACTTGTTGCTTCAATGAATTTAGATGTGGCTGTCTGGATGTGCGAGATGACCCAAAGTCGTGACAAACCACCGCATTGACTGATTTGGATCATCCAGCCCAGACAATATATTAAGTTGTCCGAAATTGCTGCAGAATGGCGCATTTCGTTACGTGCATAGTTATGGCTTGGTGTGTTGAATATTGAAATTTGCTATTCATTATGAATGCATATATTCTGGAGAAATGGCTACCGAATATTGAATTGCATATATAGAACATTTTCTCATTTCTGAGACAACATAAAATATGAAGTTTGCATGGGGTCTGCTTAGTTTTGTTCTTCTCACGTAAGTAACAGAACTTTCTGATTGCCCCTAGTGCAGTGCACCATTTTTGTACCTGTTCTTCCTACCAAATGTTGTGAAGAATATTGTACTGCAGATCTCGGTTTGTGGAACCAGTGGCATGTTCCTAGCAGTTGTTTGCTGTAGTTGGTATTATCTTATTGTGCCTACTTTCCCTTAGTGAAATAATATGAGCATTATCTGATTCATGCGGTTAAACATCATAAAGCAACACTGTGGCTTAGAGAAATATTGTTCCGTAGGACTCTGGATTAATTTTGGTCACTCATGGCTGTTTAACATGACCTAAATCAAAATACACAAGTGCTAAGCACCATATTTATTAATTTTTTATCAAGATGTCAGAAAGTTCGGCACATTCAGAACCACTAAAACCAAGTAAACTGACAAGCCAACACAGTTCGTTTAATACATTAAAAAGAAGAAAAAAAAAGAAAAAGCCTTCTAATAAAGCTTTAGCACATTAAATGTCAGCTTGTGCTGTTGTGATCAAACATGAGTATCTCTCATGGCCATCGTAACATATTTTATTTGTGCTGAGTAATGTGTCCATTAACTGTGTTGATGCTTTGACAAGAAAATGGCTAACCAAACAATTGAGTAATTTAGCAAAACAAATAATACCTTTGATTAGGGCAAACAACCGCTAGCAACACAGTCTTTGGCTAAATTTTCATGCAACCCACTGTCAACAAAAGTTCCATTAGAGATCCGAAATCTTGGAATGTTTATTTTGACTTGGTCGGCAGTGCAACCTACTCAACAGCTCTCATTATAGCGAAGACCAGAACAGTAGTTTGCCTTTGGGTGTTCCTTGAGGTGATATAGTTGCTATTTTTCCTCTCCTATGATTCTGTTCTTTTCTTATGTCCTGAAGCCTGGAATTCTCAGTCATACGAAGAAAAAAGACAAGCCAGAGTAAGCATAGGAGTAAAATAATTGTATAATTGTTCTGAAACGTTAGTCCTTGAAATTCTTGGTCTGCTTCCTGTGGAGTTGTTGATGTGGTACTCGCCTTCAAAGGTTGGCAGTATCTTGGGACCATGTATCTGTGCTAAGACTTCTGATCTGCTCTTGAATCCCATCATGAAGCGTTCTGAACTGCGTGGTTTCATACAATGGCAAAGGAATTCAAGTCGAGGAGCACTCATAAGTGGTCTTGTAAGAGGATTGATGTGTCACTAAAATCTTTGGTGCAGTATTTCAATCACGCCCTTGTAGCACTCATCAGTAGCCAGCAATCCAGACACAGCAGATGCAGCTGGTCCATTTAGAAGACTTCCCAGACAGTGGAGCTTCTCAGCACGATCTCAGCTCACCATTCACGTGCAGAAGATTCAAACTACTATATATCCAAAAGTAAAGCCAGCTTTGCCGATCTCTGTCAAACTTTGCAAGCTCAAGTGGCAAGCTCCATCAATCATGCAGTTGTGTTAGAGGCAGGTGGCGCCTCTCAAGAAGTTTACTGGGGCTCACCACATAGCTGTTCTCTGTATTAATAGTGAAATTGTAGTATGACCTGGACCACCGTGTCGGTACTTGTTGCTTCTTTGAAATTATCAGAAATGCCTGCGTAGATTTGCGTGTTGTGTTTCTGCATGGGCTGCAAAAAGCACCAGATCCTCTCCAAGAAAACCATGTAGTCAACTTCACTGTCAAACTTCCGTACTGGAAAGTGTAGGAAAGCATCCAGCTTTGCTCGTGGTGTAATGCCGCATAACTCCCTTTCCAGGAAGGTCATCGTATCAGAGAGAGATCCACGTCACTGGATTGACAATGTGCATCGCTGATAATGTACAGGATCAAATTCCAGACCACAGGGCACCCATGCTACCAACGACGACTGTCAGGTCAAATAGCTTTAATGGCGGCTGGGAACAGCTAGTGTGCCTCCTCGTTGTGCAGAGCAGCGTACACTTATGATCACTACACTGCCTTTGCAGTTAAAGATGGTTCTAAAGTTTCCTTGGCCACAAGCTCGGTGAAGATCATCATCATCATCATCATCATCATCAGCCTATATTTATGTCCACTGCAGGACGAAGGCCTCTCCCTGCGATCTCCAATTACCCCTGTCTTGCGCTAGCGTATTCCAACTTGCGCCTGCGAATTTTCTAACCTCATCATCCCACCTGACTTTCTGCCGTCCTCGACTGCGCTTCCCTTCTCTTGGTATCCATTCTGTAACCCTAATGGTCCACCGGTTATCCATCCTACGCATTACATGGCCTGCCCAGCTCCATTTCTTCCGCTTAATGTCAACTAGAATATCGTCTACCCCGTTTGTTCTCTGATCCACACCGCTCTCTTCCTGTCTCTTAACGTTACTCCTAAGATTTTTCGTTCCATTGCTCTTTGTGCGGTCCTTAACTTGTTCTCGAGCTTCTTTGTTAACCTCCAAGTTTCTGCCCCGTATGTTAGCACCGGTAGAATGCAATGATTGTACACTTTTCTTTTCAACGACAGTGGTAAGCTCCCAGTCAGGATTTGGCAATGCCTGCCGTATGCACTCCAACCTAATTTTATTCTTCTGTAAATTTCTTTCTCATGATCAGGGTCCCCTGTGAGTAATTGACCTAGATAAACATATTCCTTTACAGATTCTAGAGGCTGACTGGCGATCCTGAATTCTTGTTCCCTTGCCAGGCTATTGAACATTATTTTTGTCTTCTGCATATTCATCTTCAACCCAATTCTTGCACTTTCTCGATGAAGGTCCTCAATCATTTGTTGTAATTCCTCTCCATTGTTGCTCAATAGGACAATGTCATCTGCAAACCGAAGATTGCTGAGATATTCGCCATCGATCCTCACTCCTAATCCTTCCCAGTCTAAGAGCTTGAATACTTCTTCTAAGCATGCAGTGAATAGCATTGGAGAAATTGTGTCTCCTTGCCTGACCCCTTTCTTGATAGGTATCTTTCTGCTTTTCTTGTGGAGAACCAAGGTAGCTGTGGAATCATTGTAGATATTTGCCAAGATATTCACGTATGCCTCCTCCACTCCTTGATTACGCAATGCCTCTATGACTGCTGATATCTCTACTGAATCGAATGCCTTTTCATAATCTATGAAAGCCATATAGAGAGGTTGATTGTACTCCGCAGATTTCTCGATTACCTGATTGATGGCATGGATATGGTCCATCGTAGAATATCCCTTCCTGAAGCCAGCCTGTTCCCTTGGTTGACTGAAATCAAGTGTTGTCCTGATTCTATTGGAAATTATCTTGGTGAATATTTTATACAATACTGAAAGCAAGCTAATGGGTCTGTAATTCTTCAGTTCTTTAACGTCGCCCTTCTTATGGATAAGTATAATGTTGGCGTTCTTCCAGCTCTCTGGTACACTTGAAGTTGTGAGGCATTGCGTATAAAGGGCCGCAAGCTTTTCAAGCATGATATCTCCTCCATCTTTGATTAAATCTACTGTTATTCCATCTTCTCCAGGCGCTTTTCCCCTGGTCATGTCTTTCAAGGCCCTTCTAACTTCATCGCTAGTTATAGAAGGAGCTTCTGTATCCGGTTCATCACTATTTCGAATGGAAGAAGCTTGGCTGTTTTGGCTACTGTACAGGTCATTATAGAATTCTTCTGCTGCTTTTACTATGTCATCGAAATTGCTGATGATATTACCATGCTTATCTTTCAGTGCATACATCTTGCCTTGTCCTATGCCTAGTTTTCTTCTTACTGATTTCATGCTGCGTCCATATTTTACGGCTTCCTCAATTTTTCCCACGTTATAATTTCGAATATCCCTTACTTTCTTCTTGTTGATCAGTTTTGACAGTTCAGCGAATTCTATCTGATCTCTTGAGTTGGACACTTTCATGTTTTGTCGTTTCTTTATTAGGTCCTTTGTTTCTTGGGAGAGCTTCCCTACAGGTTGCTTTGGTGCCTTACCTCCCACTTCAATTGCTGCTTCTGAGATCAGCCTAGTTACGGTTTCATTCATTAGCTCTATGTTATCTTCATCTTCCTGTTCTAAAGCTGCATATTTGTTTGCGAGCACCAGCCTGAATTGGTCTGCTTTTACCCTTACTGCCTCTAGGTTGGCCTGTTTCCTCTTCACTAATTTCACTCTCTCTCTCTTCAAATTGAGAGAAATCCTAGACCTCACTAACCTATGGTCACTGCACTTCACCTTACCTAACACTTCTACATCCTGCACTATGCTTGGATCGGCAGAGAGTATGAAATCTATTTCATTCCTTGTTTCTCCATTAGGGCTTTTCCAGGTCCACTTCCTGTTGCTGCGCTTCCTGAAGAAGGTATTCATTATTCGGAGCCTATTCCTTTCCGCGAATTCTACTAACATCTCTCCTCTTGCATTCCTAGAATCGATGCCGTAGTTGCCAATGGCTTGCTCACCAACCTGCTTTTTCCCCACTTTTGCATTGAAGTCGCCCATGACTAAAGTATACCGAGTTTGCACCTTTCTCATTGCTAGTTCAACATCTTCATAAAACTGTTCTATTTCTTCATCATCGTGACTAGAGGTTGGGGCATAGGCTTGTACTACCTTCATTTTGTACCTCCTATTCAGCTTTATTACGACGACTGCTACCCTTTCATTAATGCTGTAGAATTCATCAATGTTGCCCGCTACGTTGTTATGCACTAGAAATCCTACCCCGGATTCTTTCTTATCTGGAAGACCTCTGTAGCAGAGGACGTGGCCGTTAGTCAGTACTGTGTAAGCCTCACCAGTTCTTCTAACCTCACTAAGGCCAATAATATCCCAGGAAATGCCTGATAAGTCTTCAAATAGTCCTGCTAAGCTAGCCTCACTCGAGAGGGTGCGCGTATTGAACGTTGCCAGGTTCAGTTTCCATTGGCGGCCTGCCTTGACCCAGAGATTCTTAGCACCCTCTGCCGTGTAGCAGGTCTGACCGCCGCCTTGGTCAGGTGCTCCGCAGCCACTGGGAACTGAGGGCCATGGGTTAATTGTCGGAGTCATGAGGGAGGTAGTGGCCGAATACTGCACCAGGGAGGCCAATTCCTGTTCTGGTGAGGGAGTGACTTTGATGAAGCTTAGTGGGCCTGCCTAGTTTGGTTGAACCTGAACTAGTATAGCCCCACTAGCTCTCGGCAATATGTATTTTTTTTTCTTTGCCGGTGTCAGGCACCACTCCATGCCTGAAAATGTAGTGGAATGGAGCAGGATTCGAACTTACAACCTTCAGATTTGAAGTCGGGTGTTCTACCTCTACTCCACGCTACCACGCTCGGTACCGTGATACCGTGCTTCAAAGTGGTAGAAGCAAGGCACCAGTCTTTTCATGACATCCTTTGCTTGGAAGCCGCACAGTACATGAACAAACCTTGTCTTGTCCAGGGTGCAGTTCCTTGATGTCTTGCTGTTGTCGATGAGAACTGTGTCTGCGTCATAGTGTCGTCTGCTGATGCTTTGTGCACCTTGCTTTGACAGCTTAACTCTGAAACTTTATTTCATTGTGTCCAAAACTCCTTCAAAGCCTTCTCTACTCTCCCCTAGTAGCTTCAAATTTTCCGACATTGATTAAAATTGGTTAAAAGCATTTCAATAAGTCAATGGAGGTAGTACTGTCAGTTCTTTCATAAACCTTTGTTATGAGTGAACGTCAGAGGAAGACAATTCAGAATTGTTTGTACTTTGATTAGGACATTCAACAGTTCTTCGGCATTGACCAGTTGTAGTTCGAAAGCATAGTCATCATGAAGTGAACTAAGGGCTCATGGCAGAGGCCATCAGCCAGGATGCACCTTCAGTTAAGAATTTCAGTGTAACGGAGAACAGCAGTAAAGTATGCTTGAACATCATTTCAATTTGTCTGGATTCCAAAGTCTTTAGCTTTCTTGAACTACTTTGAAAGCTCCACTTGTTGCTGTCAACAGTTTGATATAACTCTTGAGGAGACACAAAATGCACGGTGCATCTAAAGGTCTCGGCTATTAGTTTGCCAGTGAGTTCTAAATTAGGAGCTCTCGTCACTGCACAGGTATAGGTGACTGTAGGTCTTGGCATTAACTGTCAATGTCTGTTCTGGGGACTTGTTCCTGGACTTGTAGTTAGTCCGTCTAACTACAGCAAGCAAACTGTTCAAATCAGTGCTTTTCACTATGGAACTCACTCACTCACACATGTATTACAGAATTCAGAAAGTTCACTTTGAATCAATCTAGTCCTACATCACCTTTTGTGTATTTACTGCATAATGTGTGCATTTGCATTGTCATTGTTAAATACTGTAGTTTATTATAATACCCTTATTGATTACATGTGGAATTGTTAAAACATGCCGCTGTTCTGTTTAGTGTGTTTATATTTTCTCTATGTTGCTGATTAGGCTTGTTGTATAATTGTTTTTAATGTTGTATACTATATGTACTGTAATAAGTACTGTATATTAATGTAATAAATTTGGATTCTGAAGTAGTCGTGCCTCAACTTGAGCGTAGACTGTTGCATCAAAATACTTGCAGTTGACACATTTGTTCAGCAGTCCTTTTACAGCTTGACATCCTGTTAAAAAAAACTCGGTGCTCGAATGACCCATTGAGCGAAATGAAGCTCCACTGACGTGAAACCTGGGGAGGTGCGAAGCATGCAGTGATGCACCGCTAATGGGCTCATACTGGCTTAAGCAATGGCTCATAACCGCGTAAATGCGGCTTCCCCATCAAGACGACAGAAGAGTAGTGAAATTGTACACTGGAATGATGAGCGGCAACACAGCCAGCTGTAGAAGATGATGAACGCAGGAGCAGTAGCGTGAGCGCGTGCCAAGCGCGCTCACGCCGCTTGCCAATGCTCCCGCTTGCTTGCTGCGGCAAGCAAGCGCTCACGAGCCGGTGCAAGCATGCTCCCGTTCACGAGCCGCTTGCTTACCGTGACTACGACGACGATTACAACAGGAGACGTCGACAGCCTGGGTGCATAAGGTGCTTCGCACCTAATATCTAGCGTTTCCCTCACAGCTGGATAATTGTGTTGTGCAGACCTGCATGTCCAAGCTTCTCATGTGTATGACAGGGAGCTACAAGTGTGCAGAGATGTGTGGTAAGAGAATAGAATGCCTTGCATTGTGTTCTTCAGGTCTTGCTTGCAATCTTCCGAATATTCTTTTGGCACTGATCTAAATGTCTTTACATAAGAAGTCGTAGATAAAGACAGATCCCTGTTGATGCAGCTCAAGTGACGGGAACTCAGTCACCCATATGCAGAAGTTTACCAATTTCTACGCTTCTTCACCAATCAACAGCCCACTGGTATTGTTCCAATTCCCAAGGCTATGGATGTATCAATGCACCCATGCGACCATTAGGTGAAGTCGCAACTGATCCTTGTGAGGCCACTGATAAGGCGACTTGAAGGACTTGCTTTTTATGACTATTTCCCACTGTGGTAAGATGGAATTACATGAATGAGCAGTGCATATGCTAGCAAGAAAGGCCAGGCATTAGTGTTCCCAAACAGGTTGCGCTAACGAATTTCACGAAAGCTGCCTCTTTTCTGCGTTTGTGACTGCACCATTCAGCCTGCATGTACAAAATCGAAGTGAGGTGGCCAGGGAGAATGCACTAGATAACACAAGTTATCGCAGACCTTGTCTACATTTTCTGTTGTGTCACAGTGAGTCGTATTTGGGGAGGAGGGGGGGTATTCTGTAAGAGTTCACCGAGTGGACTCTTACAGAATATTCCCCGTGATGACACTGACTCAAGAGATCAGATAGAATTCGTTGAACTGTCAACACTTGTAAACAAGAAAAAAGTAAGTGACATTTGAAATTATTACGTCGGAAAGCTTCTGGATGCAGTAAAATATGAACGCAGGTTGAAATCAGTGAGAAGGGAACTTGGTATAGGAAAGAGCAAGGTGTCTGCAGTGAAAGATAAACAGGATAATGTCGTCCTCATGTGTTGCAAAATTTATTGCTATAGCTTTTGCAGAAGTATCTTTGCAGTGGCCACTCTTATGCAGTTTTAACTAGAATGCAAGTTAAACATTAAGCAAATCAGTTGTGCAGAAATCGGCAAGATGGAGGAAGTTCCATGAGTGGAAAGAAATTGTAATCCGTCCGAAAGTAGCATGATAACTCTGGTAGCATGAAGCTACAAAAGCAATCTGCATTGGTTGCTCACAGAGGAAATCTTGCAGTCAAGGAAGCATATGTCCTGTTCTAGGAATCTAAGCTGATGCTGCCACCTTTCTTTGCCACCTCAGTTACTTTGCCAGCTGAGCTAACCAGGGGGCTAGCAGATGGTAGGATGAGAGAGAGAATAAGCTTTATTCAATAATTCAAGCTGGCTGTTCTTTGTCCTAGTTGGGGGGCCTCCCTAGTCTAGGAAGCCGTGGACCTGCACTGCCAGCTTGGCCCTGTGCACCAGGTGTTGCTAGTCCTTAAAGTCTGTGCATATCCATTGATCCGGTCAGTGCTGTAATGCTGTACATGGTAGGATGAGAATGAATTAAATGACAGCCAGAAGCACATGAGCAGTAAATAAGCAGATAAGTTCTGCAGAAGTGTGGAGGAAGTTTACTGAAGGGGTGAGAGGGAAGGCAGGAAGGTTAGCTAGGCTTTGTCCAGTTTTCTGCCCTACACGTGGGGAGGGGGAGTGAAAGAGAGAGAGAAGACATGTCTAGGGGGGGTATTCTGTAAGAATCCACCTAGTGGACTGTCCACTTCTGCTGTTGCGATTGGTTCCAGCACCACGAGCGCGAAAGTGCCAGCCAGTCTCCTTCGCGCTCGTGCTGCTGGTGCCAATGGCGTCAGCCGAAGTGGACAGTCCACTAGGTGGATTCTTACAGAATACCCCCCCCCCCCCCTCCCGATAAAGCTATGCTTCATCTAGGGCTGCAGGAGATTCCACCAACCTTTCCGCTTTTCCACAAAAATCACCTCGTATCATGCACACTATGCAAGGTGCAGCGTACCTACAGGCACCCACTCAAGTCTGTCACTTTCATGTACTGTAGAAGAACTGAAAGGGACATGTGACATCCTCCTACAATCTGAAAGCCTCCTGGTTAGCTGGTCGACCAAGTCGGTTGAGGGACTGCACCGGCACAAGAACAGTGATGCAGGGTTTGATCCCTCGGACCAGAGTGAATTTTCTTCATCTGTGAAGCTTTTCTCCTGTTTGTAATGAAAAAACTAGACCAATACCAGCCCTGCTGGTATGCCAAGGCTGCTTTGCAAGTATATACTGCTGGTTAATAAACAATTTAACCAAACTGAAATTCTGTCACAGTTAACCTTTAAGAAATGGAAAAACTGAGAGCAAAAGGGTGTGGCAGATATATATTCTATTTGAGATAAAGATAAAGTAATGTTGTTAAGCAGGTCATGTGACACATATAAAGCAGCTGGAGCAGAATAGGTTGCCAACGGAAGGGAAAACGCAATCGAGGGTGGCAGAAGATTTAAGTTGGATAATGATAGGAGGAAATTCGCCGCTATACATGACATTTGAAGGCTTTACAGTGATGCTGTTATTGCAACCAGAAGTGCATGGAAAGATAAATGTCAACAGCATAAGGGCCCATCAAAAGTTGCAGCATTTGAAAATGTCTACACCGTCAGTCTAAAGTACCGAAAATCGTAGCATGCTGAAAATTGAAGAGGACATGAAGGGTGATGGTGACAGCAATGTCACAAGTGTAGGGGTTGGTTTGGTATTGTTCATTTAGTATCTTGCAGTGGTATTCATGACTAATATTCAAGAAAGTTCAAGGGAGTGTGGGGTGCTCTAATTGCACCGACAGCCTTGCAGGAAATTTGGTGGTGGTTCTGCATGGCTCCATGTGTATGACGGCCTTTTTTTCTTTTTTTTTTAGATGCGAAGCAGCTTATGGCGGGGGCTTTGTCCGTCCCTCCTGCGTCCCACAGCGCATGCGCGTCCCCCCTCTCTCTCCTCTCCTACGCTCCCCCCCTTTCACTCCTCTAGGAATCCGGAGTGGCGCGCACGACAGGTGGTGCAACAGCTGCATACCCTGCTGGGGGCGCCACGGTAGTTTCGCGGTATGAAAATGACGGAGCGCGCGCACCTCATTCTCTCCCCTCTGCAGCGCCGCGATGAGCGCTCATGCCGCTGCCGCGAAACCATCTCCCGCTCAAGCTAACCATCTCCCCGCTGCTTCGCATCCACACATGGTTCCCTTTAGTGGGAGATGGAGTAATTTTTTTTTTTTTTTATTGTGGGACACATTGTAGGACATATTGTGAATCGGGCTTTGCTCACAGCCTCCATGGATCAACACGATACCTTCCTTGTGCAGGAGTGATGCGGATGCGCAGAATCGTGGTGGCTGGACACCCCTGATGTACGCTGCCTGCTCTGGCCAGAAGGCAGCCCTGCAGCTGCTACTGGAGGAGGGTGCTAGTGTGAATCTGCGCGGCGGCAGGCACGGACGCACAGCCACCATAGTTGCAGCCATGTATGGACACCAACAGTGCATTGCTCTTCTTCACCAGGTGGCGTAAGCAACATCCATGTCTTGAGGGTTGTTTTGAGCTTCAGCACAAGGGCTTGGAGCTGGGCCAGTTGGTTTACATTTGTGAAACAGTGCAGACGACGGATCAGTGAAACAGACACAAAATACACTGCCAGTTTTGAACTTCTGCACGAGGGTTCTGAGCTGGGCTAGTACGGGTGCTATTCTGCCATATTGTCAAATTTGCCCTCTTCAGACAAATGTTCTGGCAGATCTTCAGACTTTCAGACAGATGCCATTTTTCTTGGCTTTTCCAAGGCTTTTGACAAATTACTCCACCAACACCTAATGTTATAGTTATGCTGTTTAAACTTACACCCTAACGTACTAGCTTGGATCAATGAGTTCTTGTCCAATCATTCCCAATCTGTGTTTTTATCTAACCATTTGTCTCCATCTATTTCAGCAGCATCTTCTGGTGTACCTCAAGGTTCCGTACTTGGCCCCTTTTAGTCTTAATATTGTTACGTAGGAAGACGCAGACGAAAAGCTATATACAAGTATATTTACAAAGAAATGCGCCGCACTTGGCCAAGAAGCCACAGCCCGCAGTAGCCTCTAATCTTCGTCGTCGTCTTCACACTGCTCGCCTCTTCGTCAAGGCAAATACTGTTCCGTAGCACTACCCCCGGAGGCAAAAGCGCCGTTCCGGAGCGATTAAAGGCCGGGCTCGGAAGCAGTGTAGTAGGCCTTGAGCCTACTGACGTGCACGACATCACTAGATGCCAGAGTAGACGGCGAGGTCGAACTCACAGGTTCAATTTCGTACGTCACAGGCGTCACCTAGCGCAGCACGCGGTAGGGCCCTGTGTATCGCGAAAGGAGCTTCTCTGAAAGTCCGACGTGACAAGAGGGCGACCACAGGAGCACGAGCGCACCAGGCGAAAACTGTAAGTCACGGTGGCGGGCGTTGTACTGACGCTGCTGAGTGGTTTGCGAGGCCGTCAGTCGAGTACGGGCAAGCTGGCGTGCATGGTCGGCGAGGGCGATGGCGTCGCGCGCATACTCGCTTGTTGAGATCGCAGCAGGAGGAAGTGCCGTATCAAGGGGCAAGGTCGGTTCGCGACCGTACAGTAAATAAAATGGAGAAAATCCGGCCGTGTCGTGCCAGGAAGAATTGTACGCAAATGTGACGTAAGGAAGGGCAATGTCCCAGTCGTGGTGGTCCTTGGAAACGTACTTGGACAGCATATCGGTAAGGGTACGGTTTAACTGCTCCATCAGGCCATTCGTTTGAGGATGGTATGAGGTAGTCAGCTTGTGTTGAGTGGAGCAGGAACGCACAATGTCGGCGATAACTTTCAACAGGAAGTTGCGACCACGGTCAGTAAGCAGCTGTCGCGGGGCGCCATGAACCAAGGTAATGTCACGCAAGAGAAAGTCCGCGACGTCAGTGGCGCAACTGGTAGGGAGAGCCCGCGTGATAGAGTATCGGGTGGCGTAATCAGTTGCGACGGCTACCCATTTGTTCCCCGAAGATGACGTGGGAAAGGGGCCGAGGAGGTCTAATCTAACATGAAAGAACGGTTCCACAGGGACGGTGATCGGCTGGAGATGACCGGCAGGTAGCACCTGAGGTGTTTTCCGACGCTGGCAGGGATCACAGGCAGCAACATAGCGTCGGATGGAGCGAGCGAGACCAGGCCAATAGAAGCGGCGCCGGACGCAGTCGTACGTGCGGGTTACCCCGAGATGGCCTGCAGTGGGTGCGTCATGCATCTCAAAGAGCACAGTTCGTCGTAGATGTTTTGGCACGACAAGAAGATCAGATCCATCAGGGAGGAAGTTCCTTCGGTACAGAATGCCGCCATGGAGGACATATCGGCGAACGGAGGCGTCGGTAGGTGTAGAGCGCAGACGCTTGATGAGTGCTAGCAGCGATAGGTCCCGGTACTGCTCATCGGCGATGTTAGCGAAGTCAGACACAGAGAAAATACCGTTGGCGTTACTACTGTCGGCGTCGTCAGGCTCGTCTACCGGGTAGCGAGACAGGCAGTCAGCATCCTTGTGTAGTTGGCCGGATTTGTAGGTAACAGTTTACGAATATTCTTGGAGGCATAAGGCCCAGCGACCAAGTCTTCCTGTAGGATCTTTCAGTGAGCATAACCAGCAAAGCGCGTGGTGGTCTGTGACAGCGGAAAAGGGCCGGCCATATAAGTATGGACGGAACTTCGCAACCGCCCAAACTAGGGCCAGACACTCACGCTCAGTGATGGAATAGTTGCGCTCGGAGGGTGAAAGGAGCCTGCTGGCGTAAGTGATAACACGGTCGCTGCTGTGCTGGCATTGTGCCAGTACTGCGCCAATTCCGTGGCCGCTGGCATCAGTACGGACTTCGGTAGGTGCAGAAGGATCGAAATGGGCCAGAACGGGAGGCGTTGTGAGGAGGTCGATTAGATGTGAGAACGCAGAGGCCTCGTTATCGCCCCACTGGAAAGGGGTGTCTTTTTTCAAAAGCTCCATTAGTGGTCGTGCTATTGCCGCGAAATTTTTCACGAAACGGCGGAAGTACGAACAAAGGCCGACGAAGCTCCGCACATCTTTGACACACTTCGGAACAGGGAAGTGCGTAACAGCATGGATCTTGCCTGGGTCCGGTTGCACTCCGTGCGCGTCAACGAGATGTCCAAGGACAGTAATCTGGCGACGGCCGAATTGGCACTTCGATGCGTTGAGTTGTAGACCGGCTCGACGAAAAACGTCCAGAACTGCTGAGAGGCGCTCCAAGTGTGTGTAGCGAACGTTGGGGAGAATACTATAACGTCGTCTAAGTAGCACAGGCACGTGGACCATTTGAAGCCATGAAGAAGGGAGTCCATCGTGCGTTCAAAAGTGGCAGGAGCGTTACGTAGACCGAAAGGCATCACTTTCGAATTGATAAAGACCGTCAGGTAGAGGGCAAACGTGACTTCTATCGCGTGAAAGGCCGTGGGGGTATGGGAATAAGGGAGGGAGGGGGGGCGACGCTTCGCTGCGGCACCAACTGCGTATCTTGCAACCGGGCGCAAGGGGAACTGGCGATGCAATCTCCCACGCGAAAGGAGCAAAGCGTGAAGGCAGCACGGGAGGCAGGGAGGGGGTGGGGCGGCTTCTACTCTGCCAACAAATGCGTTCGCGCCTGTGCCGGCTGTTGGTGTTGTCGCGCGCACCGTATCTTGAAAGCCCTCTCCACACGGCTCTGACCTTTGAATGCGCTGTGCTTACGCTGTTCAGTTTCCGTTGAAGCGATAGAGCGATAGACCGCACGCACCTTCTCTCGCTGCGGCGGCCGCGTTTCCCCACGCCCGCGTTTTGACAGTGGTTGTCTGTGGTCATCGAGTCTATTCATGTTTGCTTGTGTGCGTTGACAACACGCTTGTTAATTCAGTTAGTAAGCGAATGTGTCAAGTTTATGCAGCCGATAAAACTACTATCCCTATTCCTTATAGCTCTCTACCAATTTGCTATCGCAATTGATGCTTTGCCTTTCGGGCGAAACAGACATTTTTTAAAATTATTACTTTGTCTGCTTCATGCGAAGATCTTGGGTACTTGGACATTAACCTTTCAACGTTCGTAAATTTAAACGGATGCAAAACTCCCAGTCGCACGCTTTGATTCTCGGATACGCGCGGCTGCTTGGTCTACATGTTTTGCATACGTGCAGGGCTTGAAAATCGCTCTTTTTGTTATAGTGCGGTACCGCTTATAGTGCAGATATTCACGACTCCGGCGACTTACATTATAAACGGTCTACACTGTACTTGCAAATACCTTGGTGTTACCTTATCTAACGATCTGTTGGGGAACACACGTTGGGTTTCCTTAAATGTCATCTGCGCTGCACACTAAAACATGTAAAACTTCTTGCTGCTTATAAGTCATTAGTCCAATCAAAACTAGAGTATGCATCCCCCATCTGTAGTCCCCATGAAGTTGGTTTATTCATTCTTCATATTTCTATAACATCAGTGTTTCTGCATTAAAAGCACAATGCGATTTATTGCTGCTCTCTTTCTGCTGCCGTGTTGCCACCCTCTCCCTTTTCCATAAATTATTTCATTCTACACTTAATCGCGAGCCTTACATAATCCCTGCCGCTTAAATACCTCATTGCACTAGTCATGAATTGCAGGTTCATCGTCCACTTGCCTGCACTAAAACATTCCCTGCATCTTTTTTTTCCCAGAGCAGCCAGAGACTGGAACGGCCTTTTCTACAACATTGTTCTTATCACCTGCCCTTCCACCTTCGCAGCAAATGTAGCTAATCCTCTTTCACTATAAAACCATGTGACAACATTTTTTTACATACTTCTGTAACCCACCCCTTATGTAATACCCCCCCCCCCCCGCGAGGTCTTTAAGGAAATCAAATGAAATTAAATGAAATCTTCTCAGCTCTGATTGCTTCAGAGGACCTCTCTGATTAGCTCAAAGCGCTGCCATTACAGAATTTGACAATATGGTGGAATTCGGCGATATCCAGAACAGTACCCTTGGTTTACTAGTTTAACATGGCGAAACAGCGCAGACGACGGGACAAGTGAAACAGACAAGACATCACTTTGTCTTGTCTGTTTCACTCGTTCTGTCATCTGTGCTATTTCACCATGTTGAGGTTCTGTGCTTGCAATACTTTGAAGAGCCACAAAAGAGAAAAGTAGCTTGCACTGCATTAGTAAATTATCTTGATATACAGTTAAACCTGGATATAACGAAATTGACAAATTCCTGAAAAATTTTGTTATAAAGATGATTTCGTTATATGTAGGTTCGGCATGAAAATTCGAAAAAGAAACTCTTATCGTATTTACTCGATTCTAAAGCGCCCTCGATTGTAATGCGCACCCGTTTTCCGTTTTCGTCGAAGCACTCATCCTTGGAATGTCACACCAGGTACTGGATGCGTGGACGCGTGTCGTTTCGCATAAGTGCGAGGCGTCGGAAACGCAGAGCGAGCGACATGATGGTGTCGTAGTGTCGTATAGTGTCACCTAGTGTCAGGTTAGTGAAGTGAAGCTAACCAAAGAGTGGCGCTGCCAGCGCGTTGAAAAAAAAAAAAAATGTTCGTTTTTCTTTCGGCAACATCAACTGGAAAAGGAGAGTGCCGGCTTGGCGGGCTAGGCCAGCTGCTGCAAGCGGCGGGATCAGGTTTGAATGATGGGAGGGGGAAAGGTCACATCCGCGGCGCCAAGATCGCCGGGTCGAGGGATGCCGGCCCGCCTCGCGCATGACCCGCCTCGCCCGCCTTTGGGGCGAAATCTCTAGGTTGTTGGTGGGGAAAATTCGTTATATCAAGGGGGTCTCCCGCTGCCACTTCGTTACGTAGAGGTCTCAAATACATGTGCTTCTATGGAGTAACGGTGGGGAATAGAAAAACTTCATTATATCCAGGAATTCATTATATGGAGGTTCGTTAGGAGCAGGTTTAACTGTACGTAATACCAAAGGCACTCTTATTATGAGGGGAGACTTGGTAAGGAAAATTAAGGACAGACGTAAAAAACTAAGAGCTATTAGATTTATGAGCCAAACTAGGTGACTGTAGTAGTGGAAACCGGTGACCATTGCGAGAACAAGGAAAGTAATTCATTTTTTTTTACATATAATATTTCAAGAGGAGCCTCACCCCCGAAAGAAAATCCACCCCTGTTATTATTATGATTTACTATTTTTTTTTTCAGAACATCAAAAGATAGCCCACTGCTGCCACCACCATTGGGGACCACGGTAAAAATCGTGGTCACCATTGGAGACAATGGAGAAAACCGGAGATTAGGAACAATGCTGACTGGGAAGGGCAGTCATCTGTGGTTCATCCCCTTTGCTGCAATGGTGACCTTGCCAGAAGCTAGCTACCACAGGAGATAAGCGAACAATGCTGAACAATCCTCAAACATGCAAGACTTGGTCACTTTGTCTTTTGTCATGCGATTAGCATGACCACAGTGTTTCTAAGCTTTTTTTAAAGGCCCTCTGCCCAGCGGTTCCTCTGGCAGTGCTACCTGACATGGTCCGCGAAGCTTTTTGCTGTTGATGCGTCGCATTTTCATGACTTGTCCATGCTACCACTTAGCCAGGTGCCTTCATGTGGCTTAGAAATCAGACATAGAAACTGAATATGTAAGATTTCTGTAGCTCCCATGCCATCCGGGTCGATTGTCAAGGGTGCCTTTATGAGCTGAGAAGTTTAGTGAAGCATTCTGACGCCTTCGTGTGTTGGAGAATGAGCGTTTCAATCATCTTGAAAGGCACACTTTCTCCAACAAACCAGAGCCGAAAGGGTCAGAACAGTATACATTCCATGTTCGCATTTTTAAGTTTTTTGCAATAGTGCTGAGGCTTTTTCTTTTGCACCATTGTGTGTATTCAGATCTTGATGCATTCGTGCGTTTGTGTGCATCGATGAGTGTTCAATCGTTTTAAGGTGCGAGCTACCACGAATGAAGAGTGTAGATACTGTCTGTAGCCACGCCAATCCATGCCAGTGACGTGGTGATCAAGCAACATGTGCGTCACGCTTTTTAAAAATCTCTTTGGTGTGTACATAAGCTAGGCTTTCAAGGCCTGTTATTGAGAGCCAGTCTCAAGAATACTATTGAATTACATCCAGACTTCGTTGCTGATTTGAGATAAAGGGTAGTAAGAGTCTACAACACCATTCACATCCCACAAAGGCGGCAAATGGGTCTGAAATAGCTGCCCACTCGGCCTGAAGCAAGCATGCTTAGGGTTGTCATGTCAGGCCATGACGTAATTTTCATGGAACAGAAGTCTGCAGTAGACCTCTCGACATAATACACTTCTGTGGTAAAATGAAAGACAGGTTGGCAACACAATCTTGAAGTTTCCTTACCAAGTCGCCGTCTGCTCGTGCCTCGTTAAGTGTTTTTTGGTGCAGATGGACTCGGTTGTCTTCTAATACATTCAGCAACTGAACTTAGCAAGCATCAAGAACTTCCACTGAGCCACGATGGCCCAAATGCAACAAAGAAAATAAGAAAACAAAAATAGTAAATACTGAAATTCTTTATGTCTCACTGATGCACTGGTGCTGCGGTTTTCGGGCAAAATAAGAAAATGGGAGCTTGACCATGGTTAAATTTTCTCTTCTAATCACCTAGTGTCCTGAAAATAAAGAAAATTGAATTTTGAAAGAATACTTAGTGTAAGCTAATTTAGTGTCCCTTTAAGCAGTTCTATGATGGAAAACAAAGCACAACAAAGAAACAATAGACAACGAAGGACATGGAGGACAGGCACTATCTCATCGTCATTTGTTGTTCCGCTTTAGTGCTTCTTTTGCCGCTCTGCATCGTTGTTAAGATGAGTGTTGACCAACTTGCCTGCCTCAGACTTCTACTGCCTTGAGCAATTAACACCAATTAACTGCGGCAATATGCGTTGAGGTCCTGGGCCTTGTGCGTCATGATTCACTGGTATTTATTGACAATGGTCGAATAAGAAGCCTCAGTCAAAGCCTATGTTTTGACGAGGGAACTTCACTTTATCAGGACCCTCTAGACCTGTTTATCTCATTTATTAAATTGTTGGCTCCTGACTGAGGGTGCTCTTGTTTGACCTCTGGTGGTCACTTTGTCTCCATCTTGTGAACGTCTGTCATGACTGACCAGTTCTGTGACACGCCATATTTCTCAGGTGTGTCTGGTCATGCACTAATCGTGCACCCTTGCATACATTTTGAAACTCAAGAGAGGTAGTGACAGCATTCTTGGAATCGAAAGCAGCAATAATTTTTTTCTGTGTTCCTTCTTTTGCAAAGACATCCCATTGGCACTATAGGAAAGAGGTCCATTTTACAGGGACAATAAATGCTGTCGCCCACCGTTGATATATTTGGCAGTGAATGTGTAAACTAGACAGTTAATTTGCAATAGACAAAAAATTTTGATCAAGTACTTGAGTGGAGTTACATGATCACTTTGTTTTACAAAGTACACAATCCACCATCATCATTATTGCCATTGCCACTTTTGAAGCTAAGCTGGTTCAGCAGGGAAGTATCAAGTAGCAGTAAAGTAAAATGTTTATTCACTCTGATGCTCCTATTCTGCACGACTGCGTGTAATAAACAGTGAGCAAATGTTTATGCATAGGTTCTGTAGCATTGCCTGCTAGGTACTATGAAATGGAGTATAGAAAAGGGGGCGGGGGACTGATGATGAGCATTTGAGTATGCATGTGACAGATGAATGACATTCACTGGTGCCCACCTTTCCAGCACGGTGCTGACCTTGAGCTGAGGGACCACGAAGACCGCACGGCTCTGTTCCATGCTGCTGCCTTAGGCCACGTTGCGGTGGTGCAACTTCTAGTCGACCTTGGAGCCAACATCAACTGCGTGTAAGAAGAATGAAGCACTCTGTGAGCAAGGTTATGAGTTGGGCTCGTTGGCTGTTTGTTACTAGGGAAACTAGCACAGGACTTGGTTGAGTATGTGTAAGGCAGGAACAAGACAGACGTGGCCCCAGATGAAACAATTTTATTGAAATGTCAAAAGTAAATATGAAAAGTGGTTGAATTTGCGGTCAGCTTCTTGTTCTCAGTGAAGTTAAAGGGAAATTAAAATGGCATATTAAATTTCATTATGGTGTTTAATCTCTCGAAGTGACATTGTGATTTATGAGCAGTGCAATAGGGAAGTGCTCCGGATTAATTTTGACCATCTGGGATTCCGTATAACGTGCGCTCTAAGCACAATACATGAGCGCTTTTGCATTCCGTCCGCATCTGAATGTGGCGGCTGCAGCCGGAATTAAAATGAAGTTGGAAGAAACAAAAACTTGCCACTGGTAGGAGCTCAACTTGCAACCTCTGAATGATGCATCCAGATTAGGAGAACTTTTTTGAGAAACCCGTATGGGTGTCCTTTTAATTTCATACTACAAGTTGGGTGGATGACAATTTTTCCCTTTCGTGAACTTTCCTCAACCTTGCGGGCTTCTGTAGACTGATTTACCATATAAAAAAAAATATTGTAAGAGAGGAAGAAACGTCACAGATTCAGTAAACATACCGTATAGACCACATATAACGTAACTGCTTATAGTGCAGGACCAGATATAATACTGTCTTTTCAGACTCCCGTTAATTTTCCCATAGCACTCTATGTATACGCGTATCGCTTATAGTGCAGTTTCGGGACACAAAATACCTGCTACAGTGCGGCTGCCTGGAAGTTCGGCAGTAAACCTAGACGGCAAACGCTCCCCTCAAGTCACAAATACCGTATTTACTCGAATCTAACGTGCACTTTTTTCCGATAGAACAGGTCCAAAAATTTTGTGCGCGTTAGAATCGAGTAAGACCCTAAATCTGCGTTACCATATAGCCGTTGGCATTTCAAAATGGCCGCCTCGCACGCGTGTCGAGCCTAGCTACCGTAGCTTCCTCCATGTGCTGCAGTACACGTATTTAGGCAAAAGTCTACCGTCTGTTTTCACGTTCTCTGCGTCTGCTCTATCAGCATGAAGTACCGAGTTCATCATGATGCCGCATTTAAAAGGAAAGTGATCATGTGTGCGGAGATGGACAAAAATCGGGCCGCATCACGGGCGTTCGGAGAATCCGAAACTTGTGTTCGGGACTGGCGCAAAGAGAAGGAGAGGATTTTCGCCAGCAAAGCAATGTGGAACGGTTTCAGTGGACCGAAGCAGGACGTAATCTGCAACGATCGACTTCGGCGATACGATCGCCTTGGCCCTATCTTGAAAGCAATCTGCGACGGGGAAAGTCCGCCATGCGCCGTGTTTTCGCCGCTTATAGGTTGCGTTGAAGCGAGAGGCATGTTAGCACGAAGGTCAATTCGCTTGCCGCGCTTCGTCACTCGAGCGTTTGACAGTTCGTTTCCGCGGTCAACGAGTGAGATGTTTGCTTGTGCGTGCGTGACACCATGCTTGTTAATTTATTTAGTAAGCGAATACGGAACCTAGAACATGGTGACAGCGACGGCAGAAATACGCCTGGAGTGTCCATTATCGCAATAAAATAGTTGTTTTGGTTATAGTGCGGATATTCGCGAGTCCGGCGACTTACGTTATAAGCGGTCTACACTGTAGTTAGCTAAAGGGAGTAAATGAGGAATGCACTAAGACACACTGGAATGTAGAGAGTCAGAAGGTGAGGACAAGTTGCACCACTATACTGGGTCCAAACAGGTACACAAGGTTGCAATGTGGCCTAAGATGAACAATCACACACATGTGGAAAATACACAGATGACATAATACCATGTACACAGGCGCAACATTTGAAGGCATGCTTCATTACACAAGATGCACAAAGATAAGTACGACACACATATTGGGCAACAAGCATGCATAAATAAAATAAATGGTTGGTTGTGCTTACATAATTGCCCTGTGGGTCTCCTAGTATATGTTTGGTGTTCAAATTGGTGCTTTCTGTGTGCTGTTTTCAGTGGCCAAGCAATCTTAATACAACTGAGAAAAGTGGCACATGTATGTGAATTTTCAGTAAAGCATATTTCTTGTCAGGTAGCTAGAGCTACCTGGTATACTCTCAGACCTAGCTATCTGCTAAACACTGCAAGTCTGCTGCTTCAGTTATCTCCCACTTAAACGGCAGTCTAGCTTTGCATACTACAGCGCAACAACCGTGGTCACAATAATTTTCAGTCCAACCAACATTGGATTTGGTCAGTGGCGACAGAGGTTCTGTTGGAAAGCGAGAAAAAAGACGTTTTGCTTGTGTCCAGCTACCAGAGGCTATGTAATATGGGGAAGGCTTACAAGAAGAAGCATATTACGAGATCCAGCTGCAATATTGTAGCCATCATTCAATAGGCTTGTGCGAATATTCGATATTTTCGAATAGTTGAACGAATAATGCACTATTTGATATTCGCTTCGATTCGAATTTTGTTATTCGGAAATTTCGAAGTATTCGGCTCGAACGAATAGCCACACGCGGCAGGGAGAAGGCGTTTTCGGAAGTTTCGGTTTTGGATTCAGTAGTACTTTTCCCAATCCAATCCAAACCAAGCCAGGAAAACAGAACTATACTCAGAACAAAGGCGTACAAGAACACATTTCGTCGGCGTGGTGGTGTGGTCGATTGCGTTTAGTGGGCGACTCTGCCTCTGCTGTGGCGGCATTTGATCAATCCCGGCCACCTTGGACCACTCCGGAGAGCGCCATGGGGGACTTGCATGCGGCCAGCAATCCGATTTGGAACTTTTTTGTAAAGATTGCACCGGGAACCGAAGCTCGATGACTTAAATGCAAGGCAGTCCTGAAGACCCCGACAAATACGACAACAACTCTAGCAATGCATTTAAGGAGACACCCGGACTTGCACAAGGGCTACCAAGAGAAGCGGGATGCACGCAAAAAGCCATCCAAGCTCAAGGGGGCAAGCAAGGCAAGTGGTCAACAGCCATCCATAGCCGACAGTTTCAAGCCGAAAATGAAAGCGTCGGCCCCAAAAGCCTAGCAGATGACAAAAATTATAGCTCGCTTCGTAGCTCGTGGTATGCACCTCTACAACGTTGTCGAAGAACCGAGTTTCCTCGACATGATGAAGTTCGCTATGCCAGATTATGCCGTGCTGTCTCGGACAACGTTCTCGAGAGCCATTATTCCAGACCTCTACGCATCAAGCAAAGAGAAGGTGAAAAAAAAAGCTCGGGGACATTTGTTTTTTTTCAAGCGGAGTTGAGTTGCTTTCAATCACAACTGATGATTGGATATCGCAGGCAAATGACAGCTATGTTTGTGTAACTTGTCACGTCATGGACAGTGACTTCGTGTAACACGTGCATGCATTGGCTTGCATGGAGATGACAGACTCTCACACTGCAGCAAACCTGGAGCTATTGATCGCAGGTGTCATCGAAGAGTGGGAACTTCCAGCCCACGATACTGTGCCGATCTTCGTTGTTACAGATAATTGAAGGAACTTCTGCAGTAGCACGGTCGTCCTGGAATGGTGTGCAGTGTTTCGGACGCACCTTTCAGTTATGTGTCAGTGATGCCAAAAGAGAAGTGTCAGGGATTTTGCAGCTCTGTGCTAAAGCCAGAGCGATTGTGGCTAGAGACAAACGGAGTGCCAAGGCCCGAGGACGGCTTCAGGAAATTCAGAGGAACATGCAGCTGGACCCTCTCGAGGTTATACAAGACGCCCCGACGCGGTGGAACAGTGAGCATGCCATGATGGCCAGGCTCGTGAAGCTCCGTACGGTCATCACTGTAGAACTTTCAGAATCTGACGCAGTTCCACACTTGAATGCAAGTGAGTGGAAGCTTATGAATGCAGCAGTGCAAGTCTTGAAGTCACTTGACCATGCCACAACTGCACTGTTTGGGGACAGATATCCCACGCTGTCACAAGTCATTCCCCTGTTGCAGTGTACCGAGGTGGTTCTAGCTGAACATGTTTTTGAAAGTGGTGAGGCCTCAAGCCTTTTACGTAGCATCAAGACGAGGTTCCCTGATATCAAGATGTCACGCCTTCCTGCATTGGCAATGTTGGTTGATCCTAGATACAAAGATGTCTGTTATGCTGAACGACCCCCAAAGCAATGGGCGTTAACTCTACTCACAACGGCAGCTGAAGAGGCTGTGCCAGTTGATTAACATGGTATAGCAACAAGTGAGAACAGCGCCTGCTCTGCAGACCCATCAGGGAACTCTGTGTGGAGTGCTTTTACACACTTCAGTTCGCATGCACATCATCAGTCAAGCCGTACAATCTCGGATGAGGTTGCTGGGTATTTTAAGGCCCCCCTTCTCTCCCAGTCCGAAGACCCCCTTGTGTGGTGGAAAAGCAAGGGCAGCCACCTTTACCCAACCCTAGTTGCAGCTGCCCGTAGGTATCCTTTGATACCAGCCACCCAGACAAGAAGTGAAAGGCTTTTTTCCATTGCAGGAGCTGTTTTAAGCTGCAGAAGGGAGCACCTCAAACCTGAGCATGTGGAACAGCTAGTATTTTTGCACGAAAATTTGTAGATTTTCGTAAATAATCAAGTTGTTTACTTTCCTTGAATAAATCCCAGACTTTAGCCCTCTGCCGTTTTTTTTTTTATTACTTGCTACTATTCGAAGTATTCGCTTCGAACCAAAAAAGCACTATTTGCACAAGCCTATCATTCAAGCATTTGAGATTGATGTCATCAAAGTTTTAACAGGCTTTCAATGACTGGAGCTGGGACAAGTAAAATTTTCTTTTTCTTTTTTACAGTGGCAAGTTATTCCTACTGTATAGCTTGCCCCAGTATAGTGTGCTTTCAGAGAGTTGAAAGTTGTCTCTTTTGTTGACTGATTAACTACTTGACTGGTTGATTTAGTGGTTGCTTGATTGTTTGACTGGTTCATTGATCGTGTTTAATGTCTCTCTAGGCAACACAGGTACAACATGCTGTAGTGAAGGGCTCTGGATTAATTTATACAAGCTGATGCCCTTTGTCGTGCATCCCAAAGTGCCTTACAGAAGTGTTTTAAAGCGTTTAGCTTTCTTTGAGAACTAACTGGGCAATTTTTCGTGTCCAACCGTTTTCATGGGCTGATCCCAAAGATGGTGCAGCCTAACACAGCAGTAATGACTGCACGGTGGTATGATTTGCAGTACTCGTACTGGTATTGCTAGCGGTGGTACGGGTGGCAAGGGGAGCATCCTCGCATTCTTCTCTCATGACAGCTAGTGTTTGCAGACACTAGCTGTCATGAAGGAAGAATGTCATTGTGCATGCTGTCATTGTCATGCTGTCATGCTGTCATTGTGGTGCTGTGCCTCGTCCACAGGCAGTCACAGATACTGCACATTGTTCCGAACTGGTCCTCGAGGCAATGGAACTCGAAGTATTGGTTGGCTCCCATGTATGGGTAAGGCACGGTGGGAACGGGAGTGCCACCCATAACACATAGTGCAACATATTGCCATAAAAAATCACCCCCCAAGGCATGCTAAATGCATTCTTGCATAGCAACCGGGGTTGGTTGTTAATATCTTTGCATTCTGCCCCCATTGAAACGAAGCCACTGTAGCCTGGAATCAAACCTCTAACCTTCTGTTCAGCAGCAGAACATCACAACAACCACAATGAGTACTTGTCTTTTTATGCAGTGCTACTACAAAGCTACATGGTTTACACTGTGTGCTGCTTTTGTAGGCACCGACTGAGCTGGAGTGGCAAGTGCAAAAGTGTTGCAAACCAGTGGTAGATGCCTTGGATCAAACCAAGTAAAGTGCAATTTGACATGAATACAGTGAAAAATGATTACCTGTGATGGGTGTCTGATTACCTATGAGCCATTATTTCATTTAGGATTTCATAGTAACTTATGTCCTGGCTGTGGACAGTAGTATAATAGGAGATTGGTAGGTGGCGAGTTCTGTGCCACCAGTGGTACTCGTGGCCCAGGTTGACCTCCCTTGATTAAAGGGCAGAGGTCCGGGCACAGACTCGGCAGAAATTGCGGGATAAGCCATTGCCTGCAGGAACCTCTATCTGTTTTATGATGATGAACTGTGCATTTTTCAATTTCAGAGAGCACTTCAGTGGGCACAGTCCTTTGAGCATAGCCACAGACCAGAACCATGACAGTGTGGTGGAGATCCTTCTGAATGCCGTGAGTCTCTTGTGTTTTTTTTTTTTTGTAAATAAAAAAAAATTATTCATAGCTGAAATCCTAAAAAACCAGGGAATTTTTATGCATTCAAATTTGAAGCTCATTTAAGTGCAGCGAACACACATGATAGAAGCATGGAAATGCACCTTTCGATATAAATGCAAAAATTTGCTCCCAGCAGTCGACAGATTTCAGCTCTTTTCTTTTAAGTCAGCAAACATCATCAATGTTGCTTCAGTGGCCGACAAGCAAAGCAATTTTTATGTGGCAATGTACTTATATAAGAGTGCCCAAAGTAAAGCTTTCATTTTAATGCTGGTTGTAATAAGTGCATTGACATTGCCATTTCTTTCTGCTTGCTTGCAGGGCTCAAGGTTCTCACAAGCAACAACGAATGGGAACACTTTACACCCTGCCCGACAGACCAATATTCCCATAACATCACCATGTGGTAAGGTATCAATAATGATTTTTATCTGCTGACTGCATGGTCAAACAAGCTCTATTTTCCTTCTTGAATTGCCATCACTGCGTGTGACCGTTACTACCATTCCGTAGGCACAAGCATTGCTAATCTTTGGTGGGTACAGAATCAAGTGCATCAAAAGAATAGCGTCTGAATGACCAATATCTTCTTTAACCAGACGCCTGCCGCATGAGAAGAGAGCTTGGTTCCAAGCTCTCTGCCATTTCCTCCTCTTTACCAATGTCTGCTACCAGTGCGATAGTGATGAACCCATTAAGCCAAATCATGCTATTCTCTCTGAGATTACTTTGACATTTGCTAATGTCATGGAGGTGATTAGTGCTGGCTATCAACAATGTCTAGCTGCTTAAGTACATGTAAATGATGCTGTTAGAGAGTTTTAGATTAGGGTGCCCCAAGCGATGGGGGATGCAAACTGCCATGCATAAAAATGAAAGCGAAGCGAGCACAAAAGACCGCGAACGGCCCACAATGGAATTTGTGTTCCCTAACGTTTGGGTGTATCTTGCCATTTGCCTGTGACAGCCACTAAAATTTGGCATAACGAGGATGCTGTTATATTGCATGCATTATTTGTAGACAGACACGATTTCCTAGGACTTAACTGCGTATTGTAGTAAAACTCTACCAGTGATCTTTATTACCCTTCTTGTGCTGGCTGATTCGAAGTTGTACCGGCAAATTTCCTAATCTCATAACATCACCTAATTCTCTGCTGTCATAAATTGGCTTCCGTTCTCTTGGCACCCATTCTGTAACTATAATAAATCACTGGAAGAGGCTTTCATCCAGCCATGAACATAAAGATAGATGGTTCATGATGATAATGGTAGTAAAGCTAATCTGCAACTGATTGCACCTGCAGGTCGAGCCAGGAGGTCCCCTGAATTAGAGAGTCTGGTTCGTCGTTGTGCCAATTTAACGGTGGAAGGAACATCGCCACGTCCTAGTAAGAGAGAGCTCCGTCTCATATTTTTTTTTTTCGAGAATTGCGCTTTCACACAAGAAAGCTTTGCAGAAAAAAACAAGGGCCATCGAGCATGTTTCAATAGTACTGCATTGCTCTACCTGTGGTGGCTTAGCAGCTATGTTGTTGCACTGCTAAGCACAAGGTCATGGGATCAAATCCCGGCCACAGTGGCCATATTTCGATGTGGGCGAAATGCAATAACGCCCGTGTCCCGTGCGTTAGGGGCACGCTAAAGATCCCCCTGGTGGTCAAAATTAATCCAGAGTCCCCCACTACAGTGTGCCTCATAATCATATCATGGGTTTGGCACATAATACCCCAGAATTCAATTCAACTATATATTGCAGTAGCCATCTAGAGGTAAATTAGGACATAGTTGCCCTGCTTAAAGGGATATGGACACAAAATCTGAAAATTTTACGAAAATGCTGAAAATGAATCCTCAGTGTGTGATTACACCGAAACGAAGTGGTCACTTAGCTCATTTTTGAGCCGATGGCTTTATTTTTGTCGTTTTTGTGAGCGTGCGCCTTGCCGCCCGACCCGCGGGAGTTGGAAGGCGTGACTTCATGACACCCTCGTCGGATAGCCAGCCGGCCGGCCGCGGTCATTCGAAGCGCGCCGACGCCGCCATCGCGAGCATGGATTCGAGTTCTGGTGCCTCTACCAGCGATGAGTACACGTCTGAAGACGAGGACCATTCCAACTTGGCAAGAAATATTACCGCTTACAGTTCCGCGTCAAGCGACGAAGAAGAGCAGGTGGCCATAGAAGTGCCGGTCAGGTTTTCGCGAACCGTAGCGCGAAGATTTCGCTCTGCATCAGACACTTGTGCAATAATTACAGTGGAACCTCGATGATACGAATCTCACAGGGTCACGAAAAATATTCGTATTAGCCGAAATTCGTATCATCGAAACACAATTAAAACACAAATTAAAGAGAGGTGAACTCACTCGGGCACATGCACGTAAAAAGCATTTACAGTATAGATCACTTATAACGTAACCGTTTATAGTGAAGAACTGGCTACAGTGCGGCCTTTTCCGACTCCCGTTTACCCTCCCATAGAACTCCATGTATACGCATACCGCTTACAGTGCAGCCACGTGAGACGAAATACTGGTTATAATGCTGCTTCCGCGGTAAAATATCGCTGACAAGGGCGATAGCGAGCACGCTTCTCAACGAGGTGCGCCCACCGATGGGAGAGGAGATCAATGAGGGCGATGCGAAGGAGGAGCATGAGACGTGGAGCATGAGTACAAGGGCGACAAAATCGTCGCTGCGTGCCGTATGTGCCAGTAAAAGCGCGCGGGGGATGCGCGCCTTCACGGAGAGAGAACGCACAGCGGAGAGAAAACGCAACTTCCGTGGCGTGAGAGGCCGTGGGGGTAAGGGAGGGGGGCGTGGCGACGCTGTGCTATGTCACCAAATGCGTATCTTGCAACCGAGCGCAAGGATAACTGGCGATGCAATCTCTCAGCGAAAGGAGCAAAGCGGGAAGGTAGCGCGGGAGGGAGTGGGGGGGGCTTTTACTCTGCCAACAAATGCGTTCTTCTACTTTGCGCCTGTGCCGGCTGTCGGTGTTGTCACGCGCACCGTATCTTGATAGCGATCTCCACACGGCTCTGACCTTTGTATGCGCCGTGCTTACGCCGCTCAGTTTCCATTGAAGCGATAGACCGCACGAGCCTTCGCTTGCTGCGGCGGCCACGCGTGGGGAAGAGCGGCCGCCGCAGCGAGCGAAGAGACAAAAGGAAAAGCGCAAAAGCAACAAAAGCGCCGCCGCTTCAAACTCTTCACGCCCAGTCGCGGCTTCCGCGCTGTCCGGCGCCGCATCCGTGCCTCTGCACCAAAAGAGAAAGTGAAAACGCGCGTGACTGCTCGCTGTTCTCTTTCGTGGCCGTCGGTGGGGCGGCGTTTATTCCTATCAACCGACGCGGGTCGAAAATCGATTTGTATCAACCGTTCTCTAACACGTTGCAAAGTAATAGGGCTCGGCCGGCACCTCAGAAAAATTCGTATCATCCGGAAATTCATATTAGCTGTGATCGTATCATCGAGGTTCCACTGTATTTGTCATTTCCTCTGTAAACTTGCTTTTTCAAGAGCGCACACAGGCGAGGCAGCTGTGGGGTATATCAGCACTGCGTGGATGACTGAATAGTAGTTTATGCCGTCGATGTGAGCAACTGCTGTAAGGTATCAGTACTTCCAAGACTCTCACGTCCACTTCACCAGCCGCCCGACAGATGGCAGCACCTGTTTGGCGTTCTCCCCAGTTTTTCCTGCCTGGGGTGAAGCAGAGCTGTGTGTGTGTCTGCCCTGCTGCCGTGTAGGACTGATCTCGTGAGTTGCACTCGCGCTCGCTAGCCTTGTGTTGTTTTACTATGCTTTGCCAACATGTTTAAAGACATTACTGCCTCCGTACCCAGCCTCGGGCATCTCGCCCCTGCCTCGCCCTCACACTGCTCAAGAAGGCTGCAAGTGAACGAAAACAGTACCGACATCTTTTCGCCTCCTCTTTTCAAACGCGCCGCTGATCATTTCTGCCTTGCTTTTTCGTGAGAAGACCGATGGCACAGTGTCAGGCTTTAGGTGTTGCCTTTTGAGCAGCATGCCGAGGCTTTTCAGCACAGCCAGGCTGGTCACATAATAATCGTCGACGAAGTGGTCCGCGCAAATGAAGTCATTTTTTTAGAGGTCTCCAGGCTGGGCGTGATGGCTGACAGGCAGGTATCCAAAGTTTACGCACCTTCTCGTCTCTGGGAAACGTGTGCGACGGCGTGTCACGACCGACGATGCTGTTATAACAACAATGTCTGGGCATTTCCTTCCGCCCCGACGAACGCGTCAATACCGATCAACGATCGCTGTAACGATCAACGAGCGCATGTAAGGCGCACCACCTGTGTGGAGCGCCGACGGGGATAATGTTTCAGACGGACCACGTGCGAAGATCGCCGAAAGTGGTTAAACTAATGCTGCAAGGGACCGACACCCCCGGAAACACTGCAACGGCTGTGGCCGACCTTGGCCGCTTGCGCGTGCGTGGGTGGATGTTATAACGTCAAATTTCAGCTTCTGCTGGCGGCCGCTTGGAGGCAAGGTGCAACTGAAAATCGCAAAAAAAAAAAGATGTTTCTCATTCCTTTTTGTAAAGCAGCTTGTTGTATTCGTCATGTTCAACAGTTCAACTTTTGTTCCGACACAAAAAACCATCCGCCAACTTTTGTGTCCGTATCCCTTTAAGGCTTTAGACTTAATAGAACTTTTAGGCATGTTGGGTGGGGGGTTTACTCGGGCTTTAGAGTTTATAGAGGAAAGCTGAATGAATGTTTAGCTGCTACCTCCACTTGAAAGTTCAGTATATTTCGAGAAAAAGAAATTCAGACTAAAGTGTTGTTGGCATAATGACAAGAAATAAACAGAATGGAAGAAGGTTACTTCACGGCAGTAAATTTCTTTTAAGATTTAATGGTTGATTTATGACGAGCCATTAATTTTAGGGCCAATAATAAATGCTGCAGTAAGGTAAAATTAATGAGCTTTCTATCAGTATACGTAGCTGTGTTAACCAGGCAACTACTGCACCTTTGTTGTTGTAAATCGCTACATGTAGGACTAAAAAAATGTGTGCAACTTTGTTGTACATACACACTGGCAACTCCTGGCACAGACAGGTTTGGTCATTGCCATTGCATTGTTTGTTTGCAGAGGACTAAGTCACGGGTTCGATTTCCAGTCATTGCAGTTGCACTTTAAAGGTGGCGGAATGCAAAAACCCTTCTGTAGTGCAGTTTGGGCGTGTAATAATATAGAACCCCAGGTGGTCAGAATTATTCAAGAGCCCTCCACTGTGCCATCCCTCCAGAATCCTTGTGTAGCTTTAGGAAATGAAACTCTACAATTTATTTTAATTACTCTAATTATGTTTTCTTTTCTACATGAAGTAGCAGAAAAATACTATATGGTATTTATTTTTTTAAATTTCACTGTTTGAACAGGTTTGAAGAGTTTGCACAAAGGCGTGTTGCTATAAGAACAGGCAAGAAATTTAACTTGACATGCTTGTGTGTACAGCTGCTGTGAAATGGTCGAAGGATGCCTATGACATGTTTCTGTCTGCACAGTTGCAGGTCTGAGCCTGCCTCCCAAGTCGGCTGTTCGCAACCTTGCCGACTTCCTTGGTCACCTGAGCCTGTCCAAGTATGTGCCAATGTTGGAGGCACAGGGCATTGACCTTGACCAGTTCCTTACATTTGGGGATACCCAACTTGAGCAGGCAGGCATTCGGTGAGTAGTTTCTCTCATCCTGAGCTGCATTGTCTGTTCAGAGCAGTGTTGCCAGGTCCGACGAGGCGGCGTAGCCAAAAGCTAGAGAAGTTGTAGCCCAAATGTAGCCAAACAGAAAAAAAGTGCAAAATATTTCGTAGCCAAATACAGTAAAAGCTCGATGATACGATCACGGCTAATACGAATTTCCGGATGATACGAATTTTTCTGTGGTCCCGGCCGAGCCCCATTACTTTGCAACGTGCTAGAGAATGGTTGTTACGAATCGATTTTCAGCCTGCGTCGGTTGATACGAATAAACGCCGCCCCACCGACGGCCGCGAAAGAGAACAGCGCGCAGTCACGCGCTTTCTCTCCTTCTCTTTTGGTGCGGAGGCGCGGCGCCGGACAGCGCGGACTCCGCGACTGGGCGCGAAGAGTTTGAAGCAGTAGCGCTTCAAGAAATAAATGCTTTTTACGTACATGTGCCTGAGTGAATTCACCTCTGGCTCTTTAATTTAGCTACAGTAGAATCTCGTTAATTCGAATACGCTTATTTCGAACATACCGCGCACTGACAATGCTCTTAGCAGCGCGCCAAAGAACGCGGCGGCGCCTCCGACCGGCATTGCTCCGACACCGCCATAGAGCAAAAGCTCAGGGGAGACCTCTCAATGCCACGCGCGAAGGAACGGGAAAAAAAAAAAGAACCCGCGGCGCAAATTTCCCCCTCTCAAATTGCAAGGTCGCCGTTTCTGCATCGCGCCGGAACAAGCGTGTACGTGCCGACTAGAGTGTTCTAGACAACCGGCACATACTAGTGCCGACGTCTCAGCCACGCGGATAAAATGGCAGTGAACCCTTCTCCTCTATTTTCTAGTCACATGTTGACCTTGCACGCTGCGGCAGCAGCGCAGAGGGAAGCAGCGGCGGAGGCACAGTCGGGCCAACGAAACTGCCACGCCCGCAAACGCTCGCTTCCCGATAACGGCAGAAAACGAAACTTCAGGGGGCGGCTAAAATAAGCTGGCGCCAGCACGGCGGCGGGCGGCACGGAGATGTGCGCACAGAGTCGAAGGTGAGAGAGCTACGAGGGAGTTTAGAGGGAGGGCGAGGGGAGCCACCGAAGCGGCGGAGTTGACACGGCCAAATCCGCTTCCCTGCCGCCCTCCTCCCTCACCTTCGACGATCTCCGTGCGCACCCGTGAGCCGGCGCCGCCCGCTCGCTCCCTGAAGCTTCGTTTTCTGTCGTTATCGGGAAGCGACCGTTAGCCGGCGTGGGCAGTTTCGTGGCCCGCGCTTGCTATGCGCTTGCGCGCTGCGATATTTCAAGACTCGCACCGTTCGTGCATCGTGCTATGGTGCACGAATACTTCAAAAATACGTCCTTTTAATCCGAAAAAATTTTCGGGCCTCTTCGAGTTCGAGTTATCGAGATTCGACAGTAGTTTTAATTGTGTTTCGATGATACGAATTTCGGCTAATACGAATATTTTTCGTGACCCCGTGAGATTCGTATCATCGAGCTTTTACTGTATAGCCATTTTTATTTACAATTTTACTTGTGTACGCATTTTCACATTCGACTACGGCAATTCTTTTTTGGACAACCTGTCGTAACAAAATGTCCGTGCCGTCGTGACGGTCGGCCTTTTACATCAACAACAGTGACATCATGTAGTGCACGTTAAAGAACCCCAGGTGGTCGAAATTAATCCGGAGCCCTCCACTACGACGTGCCTCATAATCAGAATTGGTTTTGGCACGTAAAAACGCAGAAAGAAAGAAGAAGAAAAGACATCATGCTTGCACAGAACACTTTTTGGTTGGCCCCGGAAGCTAAGTTACAGCGAATCACTGCAGAGGGCGAAATCAGTGCTTTTATTTTATGACAGATAGTACTAAGTTACAGTAAAAGCTCGTTAATTCGAATTTCGCGGGGATGCCCAATGAGTTCGAATTAAACCGAAATTCGAACTAACGAAATTCATTGAAAAAACAGCTGGAATTGAGACCGGGTTGTTGGAAAATCACTCAAAATATTTACTTGCGAAAATAATCCGTGATCACAGTCTGTTTCTCTTCTTTGAATGCGATCGCCATAGCCTTGTTTTCCAACGCGCGAACGTGGCAGAAAGCATCCTCTGCGTCTTCCTCGAAGCTGAAGAATAGACGCGCGACACGCATAGCCTCCATTAGTTCCAAAGCTGAGGGCCGCGTGGGTGCATCATCCTCTTCGTCATCCGCACCTACATCGACGACGGGCGCTTCTCCACCAGTCACCTGCGCGATGATATCATCGTCGGTGATTGTGCTGCAGACCTCTGCACAGCGATCTGCATCGACGTAGTCGTCGAAGGTCACGTCCTCCAGCGCATCCCGCAATCCGGCAGGAATGACCACGGCCTCGCGCTCGTTGGGCTCGCAAGCTGTGCCCTCATTGGTCACACAAAAGCCACTGTGGCGGAAGCAATTGGCAACAGTTGTTGCCGTGACCTGATCCCAGGCCCGCACCAACATATGCAAGGCCGTGAGCAGCGTCACAGCGTAGCGACACGGCACCGAACGACTTCGTAGCTCTGACGTACACGAGGCCTACCGACTGAATGTGCGGCACACGATGCGAAGAGCGAGCGCAATCAATGGCGACAGTGACGCCGCTGCGCTCGCGCCATCTATCGTTGAGCCTTGAAAGCTTGCGGCGGCAGTATAAAATACCACCACGCAGCGGCGCGCATATTATCGATAGAGGAGCCGATGCGCGCGTGAACTAACGAGTTGGTTAACCCATAGACGCCTATATATTGTGGCCGGACCATGACCATCAGTTCGAATTAACCCGAAAGTTCGAATTAATGAGGTGCGAATTAACGAGCTTTCACTGTATTATTTTTAGTTATTTACAGCAATATTAACTACGAACTCTGCTTTTTAGCTGTCGTGAACACAAAATAATGTTCAGCGTCATCGATCTCTCACGTTATCTCTGCCTACGGCATAGAAGTTCAGCTGTCCAGCGATCTGCAATGGCGACATGTTCACGGTTTCTTTTTTAATGAGCTAAAACAAGTCTTTCGCGCTACGATACCTCGCATTATTTGTCTCATCGTCCTATCTTGTTTTCTCATTTTCTTGTTGTTTTTCAATTAGCTTGGCTCGGATTAGCTGGGACACACACTACCTATATAGTGTCAATTTACATCAACCTGGCCGCCATCTTGTGTCTCTAGCATGCCAAGAACATGCGTTAAGAAACGGGACAGGCAACAGATGCCACTCACTGTCGTAATCGGTGTAAGCGGAGCTTTAAGCGGAGCCACACCAGTGTAAGAAGCATGCAGTCGTTTTCGGCGACGAGCAAGTCCCGAACTCGCTTGAAATGGTAAAAGCCGCGACGGCACACAAAGAGCAAAGGTAAACAACAAATTGTTTACAGTGGTTATGCTGTGAAAACCGGTCACTGTCAAAAAGCAAACCATGTTGATGGCTAATAAAGTTTTAGAATAGGGGCCCCTAAAGTTTGGGGCCCCAAAGAGCTTTGGGGGTGTTAGCATTGGGGCATGCAGGAATGAAGAGTTTTGGAATAGGCGTTTTGCATTTGCGGAAAGCATGTTGCGTTTGCAGAGTCACTACGGCGTCAAAGAAAAGCTGTTATAAATATTAAAATAAAATACACAATTTTATGATAAGAAAAGTAATTTATACTTTCATGTTTTCGCCTTTAATTACAATTTATAACTTATTCTATTAGCAGCATGCAACTTGTTGTGCTTAGTTTTGAGTAACCAACTTTACACACCTTCACCCAGCCAAGTCAATCCGCGATAGGCCTACGAACCATGAGATCGACAATTGAATTCGGAATCAGCAGCGTATAATGAGTCAATATTCATTACACATGTTAGTTGAGAGAAAGCGATAACTGCAATCACTTCTTTAGCTTACGAACTTCACGCATTACCACGAATCGAGCCCAGTTTTGTGCTAAATTAGAGCCTTCGCATCGATGGGCGCTGCCATGTTTGTTGACGAAAGCTTTTGGGGCAGCTTTTGGGGCTCCCGCTAAATCGATGAAATAGCGTGCCCGACGCAAAACCCAAACACAGTTTCCGTCTTGCGCATGCGCAGTGGCTTCGACGCTATTTATTTGGGGCCCCAATACGTTTAAGGCCCCTATTCTAAAACTCTACATGGCCGGGAATCAAACCCGCGTCCTCGAACCAGCCGCACGACACCTCACAAGTTAGGCTAACACGGTGGGTGAAGTTCATGTGACGTGGTGCACTGATGTCATCGTGGGAAACATGTTTTGATATTAGCAGCATGAGTATCTGCATCCATGACATTACGGGCAAACTAAAGGCACCAGAGCCCACGTTTGGCTCGGGGTCTTGCTCCCATTATTTTTTATACGTTCTTGCATACCTGGCCCACTTCCCCATGTTTGGATTCTCCTCCCTGAGGAGGGCTGATCTTACGTCCAATCTATCGAAATGAATCTCGAATCTAAGCACGAAGAAAAATTCATCTAGCAGGAAAAGAAAAATGGCAGTAAAGCTTCGTGCCAGAAATGTGGAGTAGGTCGAAAGCTGTGCCCGGTGCGATACTTAATCCGGAAGACATGGCCACGAACACACTGGAGCGTGTCATTCACCCGTGCTTCCCTTCTTTCATGTCGGCGCCACGATCGCCCGACAGCCCCAGCCCTATGTTACTGCTCTCCCTTCCCGAGCATAGCCATGTTAGTACAGTGTACTGTGAAAAACCCACTACTCCCAGGTTCATCCCGATGCCCGGGGATCGGGTGCCTAACGGTCAAGCAGGGTGTAAGTTTAAGTGCATCAAAGATCAAAGATCCAAGCCACCAGCTCAGACAACGGAGCAGAGAGGGAAGGAAAGGCGAGGGGGGGGGGTTATTTCGCGCACGCACACACGCACAGCCACGCGGCTGACTCAGCCAGCTAAAACACAGCCTTCGAGATTTGCTTCTACCCGATCAGAGCCACCTCTGGAGCGTGGATTAGGGCGCCACTTATGGCCCAAACACAGCCAAGTCGCAGATTTTCAGTAGCCCAAATATAGCCACATAGCCAACTCGTCCAAGTCGACGCCAAAAAAATTTTCCCGTAGCCCAATTTGGCTATATATAGCCAAACCTGGCAACACTGGTTCAGAGGGACACTACAAAAAGCGATATGCTACGCTGATTTTATTCCGGTGGTGGATTCATTCAAGATTCGGTTCACTTTTATTTGGTAGGAAAAGGCTATTAGCTAAGATAAGGAAAGTGAGTTTTTGATTATTGCTAGGGGTGTTCAAATAGGGAAACTTCCGAATTGAATATGAGTATTTGAGAAAAATGACCTCTGAATACCGAATCAAGTATACAATATTTTCTCATTCCCAAGCAAAGTGAAAAATAAAATTTGCACAGAATCAAATTGCCAAAATTGTTGCTTTTATACTCTATTTTTATTTTATTTAACAAATGTGTGATATACTATCTGAAAGTGGACGTCTGGACACCAAAGGATTGCGTAAATGAACTTTTCAGTTATTTGCAGCATCATGGCCATTACAGTAATGAAACAAGGGCATTGCCAGTTGCTGGTGCAGTGTTGCATCTGTTGAAGGACAGAAGTTCTATACTACAGCACCCCCCCTCCATAGTTCTTTTTTTCAGAAAATTTATGAAAAGGGGGATTTTCTTTGGCCTGCAATCCCCTTGGTATGGTCGCGCGTCATCTGTGTGTATTCATTCACTGATGCGGCTAGGTCTATGGTCGTCGCCATCGCTAACCCCGTAGACCTCCATCGTGTCGATCTTGTGAACAACGTGCTTGGGCAGCGTGTAACTGAAGCAACAATTTATCATGTGGCTCGAAGTCACAATTCCAGAGTGAGCGCACATGAACATGACAAGGCATGCTTCACCAGCAGTGCATGACATCTGAGACTTATTTTGTTGTACTTGCAGCATCGTTTGCCTACCAGAGGAAAATGGTTCAGCAGCCGTAATATGTTTCTCTGTAGTAGCGTGTGCAACTAAATTTCCGTGCTTTGCACAACGTTCTGCTTGCAATAGTGGTACTTGGCTCGTCTGGCATCACCTGGAATTTCAATCGACCAGTCTCGAAGCTCTTGTTCCTGTAACTATTCCTTCCTGAATTGTCGGATATACAGTCGAATCCGTTTATAACAAACTCGATAGTTCCGGGAAAAGTGATTATTGCATAAGTAGTTCGTTATATATGGACTCACCCTTAAAAATGCAAAAAAATTAACCGCACTGAAGCTGGCATCAGCAGTTACAATTCGGCAGCAGTTTGGTCCTAAAACCAGATTTTCAGTGCCATTTTTGTTGCTGGTGTGTTCCCGCACCTAGCTGCACACTTCCTTTGGAAACGTCCATCTAAAGAACGAAATGCGGCGTCGTATAGCTCCTCCAAAACAGCGCTCGGTTCCGATCACCTGTCCTTATGAAACTGCAAGTGCAGCCACCATTTTTTATTCGAGATCTTGTCTTGTGATGTATAATATTCTGCACACAAGCACGAAGCTTTCTAGTTGGCCGGGAGCGTAAACTTCAGAAACTACTGCGTCATGCCGCTATTCTGCGAAGGTCTCGGGCATCATGGTCTCAGCATTACGACTTCGCGACAGCCACACAAGAGCCGTAAAATTACATCATCGATGTTGCCTCGGTCAAAAAAAAAGAAAAAGAAATGCGATGTTCGAAAGGTAAAATGTCACCTCGAACCATTAACAGCAATCAGCAACGTGAAAAGAAGCGCCACCGAACCATGATTTCCTGATAACAGCGTAGTAACCGCCGACCCTTTGCAGCCATGCGTGGTGGCAGCACGTGGTGCAATGTTCTCACTGACTCGGCCCGAGTCATCGACAGGAACGCTTGAGCGGCTGTTGTTTCCATGGAGGAAAGACATAGATGGTCATTCCAAATCATTGAAACAGGCGTAATGCACATGATGCCACACGGATAATTGCCTAAAAACGAGAATGACGCCATCGTGGCATCCGATATTGCACTGGTGCACGCGCAAGCGCAAGCCCCGCGCCATGCTATTTATGCTGTAGGCGCCACGCCTCCGCTTTGAGCTTGGAAAATGTGTGACCACGTGTAAACTTCTTCACGGCTTCTGAAATTCACGTGAGGCAGTCGCTCGCTCATTTCGAAGGCCGTATCATCATCGTCGTTGGACTGGAGTGGGACGTGCGCTGCCGGTGCCCAGTATGGTCGTGCTTCCATGTTTTGGCATTTCGTGTGTGCCCTATTTTTACCGTGACCGGGTTTGAAGCGTTCGTTGTAGCAGTACGGCGATTTAAAAAACGTTCGTTATATCTGGAAGAAGTTTCCATAGGGAGGGTCGGAAAATCGTAATTGCACAGAAATGTGGTCGTTATAGCCAATAGATAGTTATATCTGGGATCGTTATAAGTGGGTTCGACTGTATTTTACTGGAGCTATTTCACGAGGCAAAGGGGCATTCAAAGGGGCATAGATAAGCTGCAATTAATTTATCTCAACTTCGTGTCATCGCCCCCAGTTCATGATTTGTGACTATGTTTTGAAGCCCATCACTGACATTTTGCTCACCGAAAATATCACAGTTCCCCATACCGTTCTTTCTATAGTGCCGAACTGCACCTGCCTTCCTGTTGTTAATTTCAGCTTGACACCGCAAGTGCTGCCACAAGGCATCTCACTCGCCTTGCTTCGTGCCTTCGATGAGCATGAAGTGGAAGCTTTCACGGTGGCCGTTTCCTCCGGTTCCCCGGCTCATCAGCAGTCCGACTCTTGCTCTGAAAGTGCCATTAAATCGATGATCGCTTCTGACTTAATACCGAGCAGACTGAAGATCTCCACCAAGTTCTGCTTTCCTACCTTGACATTTTCGACACTAGGGGCTGTCCCTTGGGCCAAGCTACTGGTGTGACTCGTTGCACAAATACCGGCGATAGGCTTCTTATTCATTGGTGTCCGTATCGGGTGTCCACCGCTGAGCTTCAAATTTCAACGTGAAGTTGGCAAGATGCTTGCCAAGAACATTATTGAGCCATCTTGCAGTCCCTGGGCATTACCTGTTGTGTTAGTCAGAAGACGGCACATGGTGATTCTGTATGGATTATCGGCACCTTAACAGAACTACAAAAAAGGACGTATACCCTCTGCCACACAATGATGATGCACTTGATTGCCTGCATGGTGTCCACTATTTCTCCTCCATCGACATATGCTCCGGGTACTGGAAGATTGCTGTGGACGACATGGGCTGGAAATAGACAGCATTTGTAGACATTTTTTACTACTTCAAAGCCATTTGGACTTTGTAACTCTGGCCACCTTTGAACGCATGATGCTCTGCTCAGAGGCTTTAAAGGGACACTAAAGAGAAACAGGAACTTGACCTGGAATAACCCCTTCAGTCACGGCGTACACATTTGTGTACGCGACTTATTTTCGCAATTTCTCTGCAGTGGTGTCAAGGAATAGATCGCGAACATTAAGCTTATAATAACTTGAAAATTCCGCTTACCTAATGCACCTCCATTTTATTTCTGAGTGCAATGTGTCACTATAGACGACCGCTTTGGTGAAGGCACTACCGTGTTTGACGGGCTGTTCGACGTGAAGCGGTTTGGTAGCAGCTGTGAAATAACTTTTTTTTCCTTTCTAGTAATGCTTGCAGCGGATAATTAAATTGTGTATGTAATTGGAGCGGTTTACTAAATTTATTTTATGAAGAAACGTAGTATGACTGACTGATCACTAAGCAGATATTCGATAACTCTATAATTATAATGAGTCATCATAATATGCACAAGGAGTCCTTCCACTACCTAGATTTGCTTTCAATGGAGCATGCAGTACCTTGGCATAAATATTTGTAAATTTCATACATTTATCGAAAGTCTATCATAATTCGTGACTGAAGGGGATAAAAGAGGGACTTTCAAGAATGTATGGAGTTTTTGTTGGGTGCAAAAATATGAGTTATTAGCGGAGAAATTCGTAAACAAAGACCAAATATCTCTTCCTCAATTTCTCTCACCCCAGATTCGGCGTTGAAGCAGTGTCGTCACGGATTTCATTGCTCTCAGTGAATCAGAGAGCGCCATGATACATCACCGCTTGCGTAAACGGCCGAGGCGCTCGCTCCATCATAGGCTGCATGGCCGCAGTGTTTGCACTCGCTGCGACTTTTGCTTAGGTGTTCTGTGGCCGCGATGGATACCGTTGCTGACACTGAACCTTGCAACGAAGAGCTCGCCAGGGAAGCAGGACTGCATTTGAGCGACTTCAGTGAAACGGAGCACGAAATGATTCTCCATGCTCACGCGGTAGGTGTTTCTACGTACGATGGCAGTGAGCAGCCGGCTGCGCCGACGGAAAGCGTGGCGGCCGGTCCGCCAGGCGACGATGTTCCTGACAGAAAGTTGCGCGCTGTTGCGACAGTCCACGTCGCGCAAGCCGAAGGTCTGAGCAGCCACGAAGGTTCCATGGATGGTGCCGTGCCAGGTGCCAAGAGGAGGAGATATCCAGGGAGATTAGAAAACTGTTTTATATACAAATGTACATATGGTATTTTACAAGACGGGCTCCATGATATTGGAGCCGTCTACGTGCTAACATCTTTGCATGTAGTAGCGTTTACATCTCCGAGCGTTCTACATGGTCGAGCGTCCTCTACATGGTCAAGCGTCTCTCACAACACTCAAGTCCCCTGTTTTATCCCTTCCGTTTCCCTCTTTCACGCGACGAGGGAATACACTTTAGTTCTTTTAGCCATTGACAGTCTTTGATCCGGTCCTCGAACACAGGCAGCGGTTGACACCTTGGGAACCGAACGTTGATGTCGTTCCCCCGGGATTGGCAGACACTGGCCCCTTTCATGATTCGCCTCTCCATAGTGGTCAGTTCGCGGAACCAGGGAGGGCAGTGGCTGTCTTGAAAGGGCGCCAGGTTACGTCGCAGCCGGTGCCGGGCCTCGTCGTGGTTCGGGCGGCGCTGGTAATTCACGGAACTGCACCAAAGGGGCGACGCTGCCGTTTAGCGACGCATGAGGTAGCTCGGAGAGCAACTGCTAATCCCCCAGTCCCAGGTGACAATTCTCGGCCGCGAGAAAGGGGCGCCAGGTTGGCGAGTCTGAGTCGGCGCTGCGCTCCTTTGTCCCGAAGGACCGCCAGACACTACAACGCGTACTCGGTATGGTTTTTTCGTGCCTTTTCTTAATGACATTCAACACTCACCGAGCCGCCAGTTTGCGGCGGCAGGGGCAGCAGTAGGGGATTTGATGAAGGCGACATTGATGGGACAGCTGCTCGAGAAAGGACTGGCCTCTGGAGCACGCCAAGGTACTTTCCGAGGGCAGGATTATATACATAATCCGATGGCGAAAAATGCAGAGAGCACACCATTGGTTTCTCTGGCTCTTTTGCCATTTTATCATTGGCAGAGCACTGAGCCATTGCGAACGCCGGGGCTCATCGCGTGGCACCACATGAAAGGACACAGTCGGGTCAACACTGCCGCTGCCCCTGAGCAAGTGCCTTGCGCCGTTGATACAGCCCTCAACACTACACACACGAGGCATTTTCTGGCTGTTTCCCGTGAAGTCGACGTTTTTCGAGTCACGCAACACGCAACCAAGCACTGCAACACTGTAGAGCGGAACAGGCGCGTGCGATGATGCATGGAGCAAAAACGAAACTACGAAACTATCACGACCGCATCTAGCGCCACGCTTTTTTTTATTATTACTTATTTAATTTTGTACTAAACTTGTATGTGCTCGCTTGAAACGGCTTAAAAAGTTGGCAAATACTGTTTATGTACGTTTAAGGTGTATTTCACTTTGCGTTTTATTAACAGTGCAGCGAAGAAGAGAGACGCTAGTGGGTTCAGCGCTACTGGATCAAAACACTAGTGGGTCGAGCGCTCTTGATCGGCAACGGCTCTCGTGCTTGGAAGCTGTTGGTGCGCTGACCGTTGACGTTGCGCTGCTCCAATCTCTGCCGAATAAACACCTTTAGAATTGGTGGAGTGTGCTGGGTAACCTCAGACAATCATCCTGGAACTCCGATCCCGTACCCTACCATCTACCATGCCCCAAAACGCCTCTGAGCAAACACCTCATCCCGCACCCGCTGCGTGTCCTGGGGTACCTCGTCACCGTGACCCTCCTATCTACACAGGAGCGGACGACACTGACGTGGACGAATGGCTCACAGCGTACGACAGGGTAAGCGCCCATAACAAGTGGGACGAAGCGGCCAAACTGAGCCATGTTCTGTTCTAGCTCGCTGGTGTGGCCAGCCTGTGGTATAATAACCATGAAGCAGAGTTCCAGACAAGGTCCGAATTTAAGACTTCCCTCGCCGATGTATTTGGTCGCCCTGCTGTTCGCAAGATGCGTGCCGAGCAGCGTTTGCGAGAACGAGCTCAACAGCCAGGTGAAACATTCACCAGTTACATTGAAGGTGTCCTGGACCTATGCCGGAAAGTCAATTCAACCATGGCGGAGTCTGATTGACTCCAAAAAATCCTGAAGGGCATTGAGGACGATGCCTTTAACATGTTGCTGGCCAAAAATCCTCGCTCTGTGGCCTAAATTATCACGCTGTGCCAGAGCTATGAAGAACTCCGCAGGCAGCGATCACTTACCTGTCGATCTCTACCGTGTGACGAACGCCTCGCTGGTTTGGCTGCCATGTCCGACCAGACAGCTTTGCTCGCAGAAATGAAGGCGTTCATCCGCGAGGAAGTGGCTCGGCAACTCTTGTTGATGGATTTTGCACAGCCGCAGCCGGTACACGTGCCAACGCCGAGTTTTGCGCCTCCGCTTCGCCGCGCCATAGCGCAAGAAATCAGCAACGTTTTGCCTGAGCACCACCAGCACGTTCTGGCGGCTGCGACTCACAGCTACGCTGAAGTCATGGCCAGGCGCCGACAGATCCCGACGGCTGTACCACTCAGCTATGCGGAAGTCGTCACCCAGCCCTAACAACTCCCTGAATGGGGTCCTCTCACGTACGCCGAAGTCCTCGCTATGCCTCGACAACAGCCTGCCATGCAATCACTTCACCAGCCGCCCCGTCCAACCCGTCCTCCCACATGGATGGGACCTGCCGGGGCGACTCGGTGGTGTACAGCGGACAATCGACCGATATGTTTTGCGTGCGGCTATGCAGGCCATGTCGCACGCCACTGTAGTTGCGTGCAGTCGCCTAGCGCTACACCATATGCGCCAAGTCGTATGGTGGATTCACTGCACCCATATTACAATGATGAACCTCGTGCTGCGTCACCACCATTCCGCCGGTCTGCCAACAGCGCTCACCTTCTCCACCCCGACGCTCCCCATCATTGATGCGGCCTCGTCCCGAAGCTCGGGAAGAGGAAAACTAGTCGTCGCACTCCATGAGGCAAGGGCTGCGACGCCGTCGAAACGTGAAAGTCCTCAACGTAGATTGACCAATGTGATAGACGTGCTAGTTGATGGTGTGCACATATATGCCCTGGTAGACACCGGAGCCGCTGTATCAGTTACGGACGCGCAAAGCTTTGTCGCTTCCTTAGAAAGGTCACGACGCCCCTTGCTGGATTCTGCCTCCGCACAGCAGGCGCACAGCGTATTGACCCGATAGCAGCATGCACCGCTCGTGTTCTCATCGAGGACGTTGTATATGCCGTCGAATTTATTGTGATTTCATCGTGCTCCCACGAAGTTATCATGGGGTGGGACTTTCTCGCCCGCCACAATGCCGTCATTCATTGCGCACAGGCCGAACTAGAACTGTCGCTGATGTCAGATATGACGCTTGCCGATAATGCTTCTTTTGTGAACTACTCGTCAGGTACGACACCAACGTGCCTCCCAACTCGTCAGTGATTGTCGCTATGCATTGCAGCAGCCTCTCTGACGCCGTCACACTACTTTCTCCATCCGGCCGCTTTTATAATCGCAAAGGTCTGCTGCTACCTTTTACGACAGTGAACGTCAAACAGGGCTCCACAGCTATTTTCGTCTGTAACCGCTTGTCATACCCTGTGATGCTGCTTCAAGGCGAATGTCTTGGCTATGTGGAAGCGATCGACGCCGTACAAATTACGGATGCTCCTGAAGACACGTCCTGTGCCAGTTACAGCACGCTCGGTTCTCTCTCTACGTCCGCCCCTTTTTCTACAGCCACAGGTGTGTTCAATTCATCTATTGCCGATGGTCTCACCCCAGCTCAGCATTCTCAGCTTCTGTGCATCTTAGAAGAATTTCGTTCTTCTTTTGATGTCGGGCAACCTTCCCTGGGCTGGACGTCTGCTGTCACGCACCATATTAACACTGGCTCCCAATCGCCATTGCGGCAACGCCCATATCGCGTCTCTGCTGCAGAACGTTGTGTGATTAATGAGCAAGTCGACGAAATGCTTCACCGCGAAGTGATCCGACCCTCAAACAGTCCATGCGCATCTCCTGTCGTCCTTGTTACGAAAAAAGATTTTACCCAGTACGGTTCTGTGTAGACTATCGGCGCCTGAACAAGATAACTCGCAAAGATGTATACCCACTACCGCGAATCGATGATGCTATCGATAGCCTACAAGGAGTTGAATTCTTTTCATCTCAAGATTTATGCTCCGGCTATTGGCAAGTCCCCAGGACTGACGCCGATAGGCCGAAGACAGCCTTTGTCACACCCGACAGCTCATATGAATTTGACATCATGCCGTTTGGACTTTGTAATGCGCCAGCAACCTTTGAACGCATGATGGACGCAGTTCTGCGCGGCTTGAAGTGGCACACATGGTTATGTTACCTAGACGACGTTGTTGTTTTTGCCCCTGACTTCACCACTCACCTTCAACTGCCTCCGGCGTGTTTTGACGTGCCTAACAATTGCTGGCCTACAACTCAACCTAAAGAATTGCCGATTTACAGCGCGGCAGCTCATGATACTGGGTTACGTCATCTCAAAGGATGGAATCCTCCCCGATCCAGCCAAACTTCGTGCCGTCGCCGAATTTCTGAAACCGACGTCCGTCAAAGAACTGCGCAGTTTCGTAGGCTTGTGTTCCTACTTCAGGCGCTTCATTTGTAATTTTGCCGCCGTCATATCGCCCCTGACGAAGCTTCTTGGAAGCAACGGACCCCTCCATTCGTGGTCATCTGAGTGCGACAAAGCGTTTGCAAAGCTTCGTCGTTTGCTGACGTCTCCTCCGATTTTGCGCCACTACGACCCAACGGCACCTATTGAGGTACACACGGATGCCAGCGGTGTTGGCCTCGGCGCTGTCCTAGCACAATGCAAACAAGGCTATCCTGAATATGTCGTGGCATATGCAAGCCATACGCTTACTAAGGCCGAGACCAATTACACCGTCATGGAAAAAGAATGCCTGGCGATCATCTGGGCGCTTACTAAGTTCCGGCCCTATTTGTATGGTTGCCAATTTGATGTCGTCACGGACCACCATGCTTTATGCTGGCTATCGTCATTGAAGGATCCCTCAGGCCGTCTCGCCCGCTGGGCACTTCGATTGCAGGATTACGATATCCACGTACTGTACCGCAATGGACGCCAGCATGCTGACACTGAAGCCCTTTCATGTTCTCCTTTGCCTGACGACAAGGCCTGCTGCTCACTATCCCAGCTTGACGTTTCTTCCATCGACATTGAGACCTTCACTTCCAAGCAGCGCAAGGACCCCTGGATTGCCTCCATCATAGACTTCCTTGCTGATCCATCATCGCAGCCAACCACTCGTGCGTTGCGCCGTCAAGCTCGCCATTTCTCCATTCACGACGACCTGCTTCACCGACGCAATTACGCCTCTGACAGGTGCCAGTGGTTATTAGTGGTACCTCGAAGCCTCCGTTGTGAAATCTGCGCATCGTTCCACTCTGATCCACAGTGTGCACACTCGGGACTTTTCAAAACCTACCAGCGCCTCCGACAATGCTACTACTGGCGAAGAATGTACAACTACGTTCAAAAGTTTGTTCGCTCATGCCCCGACTGCCAGCGCCAGAAATCTTCACCCCAGCTCTCGCCAGCTGGTCTGCAGCCTCTACCCTGCCCTAACCGGCCGTTCGGCCGCGTTGGAATTGATCTGTATGGACCACTTCCTTTGACATCAGCTGCCAACCGCTGGGCCATTGTTGCAGTCGATCACCTCACACGATATGCCGAAACGGCCGCCCTTACGGCAGCTACAGCGCGTAACGTTGCTGCATTCCTGCTTTGCCGATTCATTCTGCGGCATGGTCCACCTCAAGAACTGCTCAGCAATCGCGGACGCGTCTTCCTGTCGGAGGTAGTTGAAGCCATTCTCAAAGAGTGCCATGGTGTTCATCGCAGAACTACGGCGTACCACCCTCAAAGGAATGGCCTCACGGAACGCTTCAACCGTACGCTCGGTGATAGGCTTTGATTGTACGTCGCCTCCGACCATATGAACTGGGACGCCATCCTACCCTTAGTAACCTACGCGTATAACACCGCTATGCAGACCACCACTGGGTTTTCACCCTATTTCTTACTGTATACAGTAAAACCCCGGTGATACGAACCCGGCTGGTACGAATTTCGGTGTGATACGAATTCGTAACATTCCCCGGCCGAAATACATTGCTCACAATACGAAAAAATTGGCTGTTCCGAACGTGTTGCAGCGCCGCTACGGATCATTCGAACGCGTGAGCAACAGTGGCGGCAGCCGAGCTAGCGGGGCCACCGGCACAGACAAGCCGGCACAGCGGGATCTGGGAGGGATCCATAGTCGCCAAGCAACCGACTACGTCACGCGGCTGCGCAATCTCTCATTGGTCCCCACGTCGAGCGGACCGGACCACATCACAGCCTAGCCGATGCTTAGCGAGAAAGTAGACGAGGACCGCTGCTGCAACGACGACCGAGGCACAGCCCCGACGGTCAAAACGCTCCCTGCACTCGACGTGCTCAGGCGTTCAGTGGCGTACGAAAACATTCCCAAGATCATGTGTGCGCACTTAAGCGCCTTTCAGAAGGCGGTCGTTGACAATTTGGACAAGAAGAAAGCGTCCCGTTCATACGTTTTTCAAGGGACCGCGAAAAAAAAGAGAAAAAACAAAAGCCGCAGTTTCGCCCAAAAGGTGAAGCAACGAAAACGCAGCAGCAGCAGCGAGCGAATTGACCTTTGCGCTGTCTCTCGCTTCAATGCGAACTAAACGTCGAAGGCACAGCGCATACGAAGCTACTGGCACTAGGCGCACTTTGTCAGCATCGCAGATCATTTTGACGATAAGGTCCGCGCGGGTGCGTCGTATCTGCAAAGTGCCGGTCGCTTGTTGAAACGCATCGGTCGCTTGTTGCAATGTACAAGCTGGCTGCACCGCTACATTTACCTGACCGCCACATTCAAACGCAACGTAACATGCTGGTACATTATAGATTGCCGAAGCATCACGGGGAACGCCCGGTTATTCGAACGCGAAAGCATTTGCGATGGTTAATTCGAACATACCGCGCACCGACAATGCTCTCAGCAGTGCGCCAAATCACGTGGCGGCGCCTCCGACTGGCATTGCTCCGACACCGCACACCGCCATAGAGCAAAAGCTTAGGCGAGACCCCTCAACGCCACGTGGAGAAAAAAAAAAAAGAACCGCGGCGTCACGCGAAGGTCGCCATTTCTGCGTGGCGCTGGAACACGTGTGTACGTGCCGACGTCTCAGCCAATGCTGCGGCTGCAACGCAGAGGGAAGCAACGGCGGAGGCCCAGTCTGGCCAACGCTCGCTTCAACGGCAGAAAACGAAACTTCAGGGAGCGCGCTAAGCGGCGCCGGGCCGGCGGGCGCGGCGGACGCGCACGGAGATAGTCGAAGGTGAGGGGGCTACGAGGGTGTTGAGAGGAATGGCGAGGGGAGCAACCGAAGCGACAGAGTTGCCGAGGCCAAATCCGCTTCCCTGCCGCCCTCCTCCCTCACCTGCGACGGTCCCCGCGCGCGCCTGTCGCCTCTTCCTCTTCACAACCACAGTCTCTCTCTCTCTCTCGCCGTGCCTGCGCCACCCGCTCCCTGAAGTTTCGTTTTCTGCCATTATCGCGAAGCGAACGCCGGCAGTTTCGTGGCCCTCGCTCGATATGTGCTTGCGCGCCGCGATATTTCACGAATCGCACCGTTCACACGTCGTGTTATGGTGCACGAATATTTCAAAAAGAAGTCCTTCTTTTAATTCGAACAAATTTTTGGGCGCCTTCGAGTTCGCATTATCGAGATTCGACTATACATGGAAGTCAATGGGATTTAGGTCGGGACCGCGAAAACGCGACGTAGCAGCTGGGAAAACGCAGCAGCGAGGAAGGTATCAATGGAATTCCACTATTAGAAATCTTTTTTGGTTAAAATAAATTCATTTTTCTTGATATTGTGTATGTTTTGATGATACGAATTTCGGGTGATACGAATATTTCACGCGACCCCACGAGATTCGTATCACCGAGGTTTTACTGTAGTCGGCACCCTTCGCACACCATCGACACAGTTCTGCCGTATCGGCCGGAGGCATCCGAGTTCGTGCCTATTTCTGCTACGGTCAGACATGCAGAAGAGTGCCACGACCTCGCTCGGGCCTTTACTACCGAAGATCAAGAGCGCCAGAGGAATACTCGCGGTGACGCCTCTTTCACGGTCACCTTTGATCCGGGAGCGCTCGTGTGGGTCTCAGTCCCTTTCACTGACCCTGGCCTCTCATCAAAACTGGTTCCGAAGTATGAAGGCCCTTATCGTGTCATCGAACGCGCATCTCCTGTGAACTATGTAATAGAGCCAGTAGAGACATCTTCAGACATGCGCTGCCGTGGACGAGACAGTGTCGATGTCGACCGTCTAAAGCCTTACTATGACCCACTCATTGTGACGAACGGTTAGGTTGCTGGACTACGAGGGTGTTGAGAGGAATGGCAAGGGGAGCAACCGAAGCGACAGAGTTGCTGAGGCCAAATCCGCTTCCCTGCCGCCCTCCTCCCTCACCTGCGACGGTCCCCGCGCGCGCCTGTCGCCGTGTCGCCTCTTCCTCTTCACAACCACAGTCTCTCTCTCTCGCCGTGCCTGCGCCGCCCGCACCCTGAAGTTTCGTTTTCTGCCGTTATCGCGAAGCGAACGCCGGCAGTTTCGTGGCCCTCGCTCGATATGTGCTTGCACGCCGCGATATTATTGCGATAGCAATTATATGGACACTCAAAAGCAGATTTCTGCCGTCGCCGTGAGGTTCCGTATGACATCATTTGGAGATGAAATCGTCGCCGCGCGCCGAACGCTGTATGTGCGAGTGAAAGGGCGCGAGGGGCGCGTCTTTCACGGGGAGTGAACGCACGGCGGAGAACAAACGCGCGTTCTGCGCCGTGCTCGCTTAAGGGCTGCAGAAGTAGGCGTCTCTTTTCTCCTTTACAATCACCATATATGTAGAGCAAACGCGCCTTCTTCCGACGCGCGAGAGGCCGTGGGGGAGGGGGAGGGAAGGGAGGCGACGTTTAGCTGCGGCACCAAGTGCCTATTTATATCAGAGGCTCCGGCAACAGTCACCAATCGCCGCACGCATTTTGATCGAATGTGGGCAAAACGCCGATGGCGTCGACAACAGTTCTGCGTGTTGCCGATGCTGCTGCATGTCCAAGTTTATACAGCTGATAAAGCTAATATCATTACTCCGTATAGCTCTCTACAAGTTTGCTATCGCAATTGATGCTTCGCCTTTCAGGTGAAACTGCGACAACTTTTTTCACGAATCGCACCGTTCACACGTCGTGTTATGGTGCACGAATATTTCAAAAAAGAAGTCCTTCTTTTAATTCGAACAAATTTATCGCCCTTATCGCTCCCGGGGGTGATTGTAGCGAAGAAGAGAGACGCTAGTGGGTTCAGCGCTACTGGATCAAAACGCTAGTGGGTCGAGCGCTCTTGACCGGCAACGGCTCTCGTGCTTGGAAGCTGTTACTGCGCTGATCGTTGACGTTGTGCTGCTCCAAGCTCTGCCGAATAAACACCTTTAGAACAGCGATAAATCGCTCTTGACCAATCACGGCCGGGCTGCGTTTGTGATCTCGGACGTCACGAACGTGTAGTGTGCGAAATTTCAAGGGACGTCAGCACCTATCCTTCAGTTTTTCTATATTTTCTCGCTTGTTATGCCTCTGTTCGCAGTAAGAATGATATGTCTGTGATCGTGATGGGATAATCTACCATTAAAGCTGAACTACCGGTTTCTCTTTAGTGTCCCTTTAAATGGCCCACATGTTTATGTTACTTGGACAACGTCATCATTTCTTCACCAACTTTCGAAACTCATATAGAGCGCCTCTCAGCCTTCCTCATCATTATTCGTCGGGCCGGACTACAGCTGAACTTGTCTAAATGTCACTTTGACTGCGGCCAAATAACATTGCTTGGCCATCTCATAGACACTAATGGTGTGCTCATTGTTATGTGATGTTATATTGGTTCATGGTGCCCCAAGACAATAACTCACTGACTGTGGCCCTTACTTTCTCTCTTAAGTCATCGCCAACATACTGCGTTCCTGCTCTACTCAACACAAGCTGACCAGTTCTTACTATCCCCAGAGTAACAGTCTCACGGAATGCTTGAACCGCACTCTCACAGACATGCTCGCTATGTATGTTTCGCCGAACCACTGTGTTTGGGACCTTGCTCTTCCCTAGGTAACTTTTGCGTATAATTCCTTTCATCATGATACAGCCTTTCTACCTATTGTATAGACAAGAGCTGACTTTACCTCTGGACATTATTCTCCCACCACCTGCCGCCTCCACTAGCAAGTACGCATGTGATGCCATTACGCCTACTGACCACGGCCCTCAGCTTGCCCACACGGCGTCACAATGTAATCAGCGATGTTGCTATGATGCATCGTGACACGACTACCCCTCCTGGTGCGCTTGTGCTTCTCTGGTCCCCTTCCCGCCATGTGGGCTACTCCGAATAGCTTCTTCCTTGATACACGGGACCATACCGTGTGCTGCGCCAGGTAACACCTGTAACCTACAAGATTGCCTCCTGTCAGTTACACCTCGTCGTCTCTCCTTCCATCCAGTGACGTTGTTCAGGCATCAAGGCCCTGTGCGTTCGATGACTCCCTTTAGAGCTTCGGGACGGTGCTTCTGCCGCTGGGGATAATTCTACGGAACAGTTATTTCATTGACCAAGAGCAGGCCTATCATGATTGAAGAGACGATGGGGACGACGACGTTATAGTCTTGCATGGTCTGTTCATTTTGGACAGTTTTACATGCATATAGCTTGTAAAAAATTGAAGGACACTTTGTAAATTCCGAAGTGTGTTCGGAAAAAGCCTGTGGCCATTCCACTGACTATGCCATTTCTTTTCTTTTTTTGTGCATGACACTCCCAGTGGAATAGATTGCTGAGAGAGTGTAAGGGGGAGAGGCCACAGCTGTGGCGGTGCAACTGTTGCTATGCGCCGCTGTGCCATCACGTGATTGCTGAGAGAGTGTGAGGGGGAGAGGCCACAGCTGGCACTATTCCAGGGCACGGACGGTCGGACGCCGCGAGTATGAGCCATTAAAGGCTTTCGTCTTAATATACACGTATGTAGTCATTCCCATGCATCTTTCTACATAACAATATCTACCAAGGGTGTGGGGGTAAAGAGAGATCGCCGTTCCTTGTGTCGCAAAGATGGTGGCTGGGAACAAGTCTGTTGCCATCCCGTGCACTCGCTTTCGTTTGCGAGACTGTAAGTTGCCTTTCCGGGTGTCTTGTGGCTGTTGTGAATAGATCTGCGTCGATTCGGTAACTATAGTTGAAGACGCCCGATGTAACAGCTGACACACCTGCCCGATGCAGCAGTGCCGGTTAGGCAGTGTGGCCATGATGAGAATTCGTCGCCGGATGATGTGGTAACGGGCCGCAATCCGCCGGGGTATGCTTGCCACTAGTATGTTTATACAGCTGGCTTGTCATCTGATCAGTCCCGAGGCGTGCGGGTTAGATAGACAGCTGTTGAAGCGGCCTGAAGTTCATCGCTGCGTATCCAACACAATCTGCGTAGTTATAGGTGGCTAATCGGTCCTATCTTTCCACTTCACGAAATACACACTGCTTACGTTACCGATCCCTCTGTCCGTGTCGCGTTATCGGTCCTGTCGACCCAGACAAATCTTGTACTGACAGAAGCGGCCCCGGCTGATGCGTTGGTACTGCAAATTGCAGCATTTGGGCGCCAGGTGTGCGATTACCGCATTGGGCCGACAACGGGGAGCGCTCGCAGTGACAAAGTTCACTACTGCGTCAGCCGGGGCGGCCCATACGCTGCGGCCTCGGTGCTCCTTTTGTGCTGAAAATGATGTGAAACACTCGCTAGGGTGGCATCGAACATGAGGGACGAGTAGTAGATATTTGATTTGCGAATCGAAATATTGGAACGCTCACTTTTTGATTTGATTCGCTGATATTCGCTATTCACACACTCCTAATATTTACACACTTCTCTCGGGATGATGCACCGTTTCCCCCTTCTCCTAAAGGCACAGCATCAAAACAGGTTTAGCATATTGCTACGTGCTGTTATAAGATGATGATGTTGACGCTTCGATGTAGTGGGACATACCCATAGGCAGCCTCTGGCTGATCTGAGGATGAAGACATGCCTTGTTTGATGTCGGCTGGCCCCCACGTAACATTTATTTGGTGGAGTTGCGGGGTACTTCTTACGACGGAGATTCAAAGCGGACGCCACCTCGAATCTACTGCCGTGCCGCCAGGTGATCACACATCTTCGTCTTCGGATCAGACAGGCCATTTATGGGTACGTCCCACTACATCAAAGTGTCAACATCGTCTTCTTGTAACAGCACATTGCAATGTATTGGTTCGATCCTAATATAAGTGTTTGTATGCTGTTGTTTTACAACTGCAGAAAAATCTGAAGTTGTCAGCATTTAATAAACTGTGTAGTTTAAAATAAACTGGGAAATAACCTACCCTAATGTTCTTAAGGGGAAAAACTATGTACAGATTGATGTTGAAGAAAAGCACAATGCTGTAACATGGGTAGGATCATTGTGTACACGCCAAAAAGCCATCACATTGTCTTCTTCATCCAAGCATTAACCACTGCATCAACAGATGAGAACTGCCCCTGATTTTACCTTGCTGGCAGTAGAAACACTGTCATGCGGCATTTAAGGCCCGAGTTGGGAGTGGTATGGTTCAAGGTGGGAGACATTGAGGATGTTAGTTAAACAGAGCCTAATTGTTAAAGGGACACTAAAGTCAAATAAAGAGTGAAGCTAAAGTGATAGAGCAATGCTCTAGAACGTCTAAGATGTCAGTATAATCGCGAACAGAGCTTTAGTAATCGAGAAATTGAGGTAAGTGCTGGGCATGATAAGAGACTCCCCAGGGACATTCCGGTACTTACCTGATGACGAAGGCACTCCTCAAAAAAATTATGTCACTAGTACTCAACCACTCGTATTAAAAAGATTGTTTCGCTGCATTATAAGACAGAAGAAAATGCTGCTTGTCTACTTCTATTAGATTCTTAGAAAAAAGACCTTTTTGACGTTACACTTGATAACGACGCGGGCAGTCAAAAGGTTTTGTTTTCGCTCGACTCTGTGCCGCGCGCTCTTTCGAGTTTCAGAAGTTTCGTTATCGCGTAGTGCTGCGCTGGTGTTGCTGGCTCGCTAAACTCGCACTTGAATTTGTTAGCAGCTTGATAGTCGCGACGGCACGTCCAGACGGTGACCAGCTTTGTCGCCCGACGTTGCATTGCTGGAGTCCTCGCTGCTTTCGCGCTCGGAAGAGCCAGTGTCGAGGCCGCCGTCGTAGTACGCAACGATGCCGGCAGCGCGAGCCCTCAGCAGCATGAGACGGAAGCCAACATGATGGAGTCCGCAGGAAAGGGCACATTCCATTTGAAATGATTCTAAAAGCTTTTTTGAGTTAAGTCAATGCGCAGAGAAACGATCACAGCCAGCCTGGGCAATGGTGTCGGCAGCATCATGAGCATAGTTTTGTGGTCGAGTTCGCATTGGGATGGAGACAGGTCGTAGCCAAACAAGAGAGAAAAGAGTGAGTGGACTGCTGTGCCATGATGCGAAGACCTGCACATGAAGCTCACTAAAGGATGACTAATTATCCTGTTACGGTAATCGTTTGAAAGACATGTACAGGGCACTGACCACCGCATCTTCACGAACCACAACTGCCCATGAAAATAGCATCATTCTAACTAGAGCAGCCACTGCTATAAAAAATGGCACGCTAGGCATCAAGCAGGCTAAAGAGGTCTAAAATAGGTGGGTGGCTGGTCTTGGTGGTATATTGAATCTATAGTTGTTTCATGTGTATTGTGACTGTCCTTTAGACTGAATGAAATCATCTGCTAGTACATCCAGAATGTAATAATACACCAGTTATTTGGAGTGTACTCGGTGTAGTATTCTAGACGAGTAGTTCCTCTTACATCATTGTTGTTCCCTTGGTAGAATTTCACTGTCATATTTCACCTAAGACCTAGTTTGCTTGAAAAACAATTTTCTAGAAGAATTGCATTGTTTTATCCAATGTGCGAAGGTAATTGCATCGTTATGTGCAGTTTATTTCTGCATGCAGTTAATCTTAAAGCTGATGTTGCTAAAGTAGTTATTCATTAAAAGTGATATATCATTATGTAATACATGTGCCTTATCTTAATGTGGATTGCACTTTATGCACCTTATGGATGTGAGTTTGCATTTTCTTTTTATGATGTGATGCGAATCTTTTTGTGACTGATATGGGGGGCTTTTTTCAGAAGTGTCAATGATTGTGTTTTCTCGTCATCTTCTCTTTCATATTTTTTTGCAGCCTTGTTGGCCCCAAAAGGAAAATGGCCATTGCAATTTCGTGCTGGAACGAACGAGAACGCTACCAAGCGGAACACAAAGGAACAGCACAGAATCCATTGCAGTGACTCATCTCTACTGCAATGTCATTTCGGAGTCCTTGCTTTGTTGTCCAATTTTAAAGTGCCTTGCCAAAAAATTTGGCTGTTCACTGTAAGTTATCTGGGGAGCACTATCTAGATGTCTGCTGCTAAAATTTTTCGGAAGTGCTCTGTAGTAGTAGAGACATACGGGAATTAAATGGTGTGAAACGATGGTGCATGAAGGTGAGCTACCTTCACTAGAGCATAGGTTCTCCAACACTGTCTCGACCGATGTCTGCAAGTGATGATCTTTTTCTTTTTTCCATAATAAAGAGTTACGGTCGTGATTACGTATCGAGCCCTGCCTCCATTTTAACGCAATAGCATTTAGGGCCCGTGTCGCAGAAAATCCGGAGTATGCGTCGGCATTGGCGTCCGCGGACGAGAAAATCATCCCCAACCACGCAGGCCCTCCAAATATATTTTACCACTAAAGTTGCTCACACTTTGTCTTGCGTTCTTTACAAAGTTATTCCTCAGAATTTTGAGAGTGACAGCCCACAAACAATTGTCATGAAACAAAATACCGACAGTGCGTGCCTTTTATGCTAAATCTTCTCAGGCTGAAATATTAAAGGTGCAAACAATAAAAGAAGGCCGGCCCACGAAAGAGGCCGCGTTTCTACCAGAAAGTGCTCCTTCGTGCATAGCGTTCACCGCCAGCGTTTCCCGGTAAACATTACGGTTACATAAGCTGCAGTTGCCGGGAAGTGGGAGAAACAGTCAAGGATCTTTGAATGCTATCGCTTTCCACTCATGAAGGCGAAGCTTAAGCGTCTTCCAAACCAAATTTTTTTGTAGCGTTAGCTACACTGGCCTAGCCAAGCCCGTTTCGCGCGGCACATCAAGAGCCGTGCTGTGCATGTGCAAGGATCAGTGATGTCACACGGCTTGCGCACCGGAGCCACCGGAGCCGGCACCTCTCGCGCACTCCGCCGCCGCCGCGCGCGACTCACCGCCGCCGGTCTGCGCATTCCAGAGGAGTGACGTCGTAGCCGTGGTAGACGCACTGGTGCCGGCGCGCGTTCGCTGTGCAGTCGCCGTCTGACACTGCGCTGGAGCCGCTGTGCTTCTGACTGGCGTTTGCCAGTGTGGTATAGCCATGGAGGAGAGCGCAAATGCTGCTCAACAGCGCAGAAGAACGGAGAAGCTTGACTCATCGGATCCCGAAGTAGTTGCCTGGCAATTAGCGGTTGAGCGTAGGAGGAATGAATACATGTGCCACATAATACGTATACCGCGTGTGTGTCATTGGAGCAGCAGTAAGCATGACAATCAAGCTAATCCTTGACAATCTAGACAACCAGGAAAGCTAAGAATAATCAGCTGAACCTTTGCTAACGCTACGTATATCCTGGCATAGCCAAGCTAAGCTACTGCAACTTTTTTTCTCTCTTGCTCTTCATTCCTTGCTGTTCATCATATAGACCCTTTTCGCAGAGTAGGTTGCCGTAGAGGAACAAATGGGCTTCCGGCGACTTGCTGTGCATTGCCTCAGGCTAAAGCATGGGAAAGCGCACAAATGCAAAGCCATTACTGTTTCTACCCTGCTGGTGTGCGATCAGCTCTCAGAAATGCAAATGGGTGATCGCTAATGCACGGTACTCCATTTGTGCTGCAAAATGTGGATCAGCAATAAGTATCATCAGTGGTTGGCTACAAAAATAGTGACTGGCATATTAAGGAATGGAATGAATCTGTGTGACCAAGTCCACGGACCGCTGCTACAAAAGGACTGACTGTGTTGCTGGCCACCTTTCGCGATTCATGGCTTTCATGGAGGATAAAAATAATTCACTCTCCGCCAGCGTTCTACTGCTAAGCTCCAAAGAAATGACTTCAACCCCGGAACGTTGGCAAAAGTGAGTAGCGCTCGTTACACAGTGACAAATAGAGTGGCGCCACTTTCTGGCACAGTTTGTCTCTCGCACTTATCTACACACAGCCACCTCAACTCGCATGCAAACTTAGGCCCACTATATCAAGAATCTCTTGAATCAATGCGCCGAAGCATGAGTGACGGAAACTACCCCGAATGTTTGAAGCTAAATGTTTCGTGACTGTCCACAGAGTAAGCAAGTGACTAGCGGTAGTACGTCTTTGCTACAAGCTATTACAAAGTAGAGAACATCTAGGTTCCAAACCTTGTGCGCAGCAAGAAGAAATATATCGCAACTAAGCGCACCACGAGCGATTATGCAGAAAAACAATCGGTGACCGCATCGACAAACATTACTTAGTCAGAAACTTGACAAGCCGCTGCTTCAAAGTGTTTGCCAAATGAACTAAGAGCAAAACACACTGATTTTGATGTAAGTCATAAGCGCAAGGTTTGGACAGCTTGGAGTACATTTCTAGAGCCGCTTTTAGTATATATATCAGGGGTGGGACTCCTGCGCCAACTGCGCCATTTTGATACAACTGTACATTCTTGTGCCAAACTGCACCAAACTCGGAAAATTGACCGAAATTGCCCCACGCTGCGCCAGAACAGCTTCGGCATGTGTGCTCCGGTAGTGGCCGCGAACAGCGAGCGGATTCGGTCTCCGAAAAAGAGTGCAACCGTTCACATTCCGCACACCGCGCGACGGCGCCTCCCGTACAGTTTCTCGTAATTTTCGCGCTTAATTAGATTTTTCGGCGCTTTCGGCAAGTGGCGGACGCGCGCGTGGCCACTCCCGGAGGTTTTTATCGCTGCTGTCGGAACGGCCTGGGTGGCTGTATTTAGAGCGTACAGTACTAGAATACGGTTGAGTGGGCCGTGCGGCGCGATGCTCCATAACTGAGGCGCAAAACAACGAAAAGTAGGCTGTGGACGCTGTGCGCGAAGTAGGCAGGCGCGCGCTGCAGCGGGTTCAGCGGGCGGGCGCCTCTGTCCCCAGGGCTGGTACAAGGTAAAGCTATTCCAATTTGCATTTATGCCTATATGGGTGAGGCCTGAGCCATTTCGACCTATCACGAATTAAGGGCTATATAATGGCGGATTTGGAATAAAATGTCGCAGTTTCGCCCGAAAGGCTAAGCATCGATTGCGATAGCAAATTAGTAGACATCTATACGAAATAAAGATAGTAGTTTTATCAGCCGTATGAATTTGTCAACATTCGCTTATTAACAAGCATGGTGTCGCCTCGCACAAGCAAACATAAACACATCTCAATCGATGAGCGCGAAAACTCGCTATCAGAACGCTACCGTGATGAAGCGTCAGCAGCAGAGAGCGAATTGACCTGCGTGATGCCTCTCGCTTCAACGCGAAGCGGCGAAAACAGCGCACACGAAGCTATCGGCACCCGCACTCTATCCCCGTCGCAGATCGCTTTCAAGATCGGGCCCGCGCGGTTTTGCCATATGCAGCAGCCGCCGGAGTAGAACACCCTCCCTCCCTCCCTCACCGCGCGCGGTGCCTCAAGCGCGACGGAAGACGGCGCGCTTGCTCCCCGTTTTCCTCCCTTGCACGCGCGAGATTGAGCCGGCATCGTCGGCTCACCCTCGTACGCTTTCACTCATACATACGGCGCGCGGCGACGATGTTATTGCCCCTGTACTTTAAAAGGAACATCATGACGACGCCGATGGCGTCGGTAGAAATGAGCCTGGAGTGTCTATTGACCCTTTTCGCGGCGATCCCGTGGGCGCTGCCATGTTTGAGCACGTGGTGACGCGTCCATTGCTTGCCTCAACTGCCTCCGTTGCCTCCTTGTTTACAATGGGAGTGTATGACGCCGGCGCGCCTTAAAAAACCTGTTTTCAGAGATATCGTAGATGGTGACTAGGCGGACGACACGAAGCTTTGATCACAGCTTCAGATAACATGCGAAAGCGCTTTCGGAGCTGATTAAGCTATGTCCAAACGGCGCAAGCAGTGTATGGGCGTCTTCCGCTGGAGTTTGAGGGGTAGTAGCGGCACCTGGTGGCGGCGAAAAACGTCATCTGGGTAGTACCAGAGCCCTGGCTGTGCCGAAGCACGTTTCTAGCCCGAGTTTTGCGTTGATTCGCACTTTTTTCTGCCCTGTTGCGAGTGCGAAAAGGCTCGTCACTTCTCCCAGACCACGCTGAGCACGCTGCGAGCTAGCTGTAGCCTATAGTTTAACGGAAACAGACTCTACGCGTGCCGCGGGACGTAATGCTGGAAGCAGAAGACATCGGCGACGCCGATCGGGAGAGACCTCGAAAAAGCGTAACCGTCGTTACCGCATCGTCGTGGGCTGCCATCAACAAGAAGGTCTGAATCCCAACATCAGATTCTACCGTTTTCCTTTAAGGCCTCACAAAGCGGAACGTCGGGCGCACAGGATAACTGCAGTTCGTCGCGCCGGGTGAAGTGACCAGGTGTGTACAAATGACCACAAATGGTCGGGCTGATTCGGTCGGGCTGACCCCGCTACGAGCAGCACAGGTTAGAGAGACCTCAAGCCAGCACGTACGTTGAGGCAGCACCACATCGATGTTCGAGCGCTGTCATTATTAAAAGCTACGTCAAGCGAGCAGCGCACGAGCTCGCGCTGCAGCGCGATTCGCACGTACGTTAGTGCGAGCTGATATATTGCCTTGCATCAGTTATTTATAAATTGCTAAAGGGACAGATGGCCGCTACTACAGCGCAGGCATAATTACTTGTCTAGCGGCATGCAGTCAACAAAGATTGTAGGAGGCCCGCCGTTTCGCGGCATGCTGAAAGACCGCTGCCGTCGCGGCGCGTACGATCGTGTGCTCGAGCAGTTCGTACATCGCGGCATGCTGAAGGACCACATGCCGTCGCGACGCGTACCTTCGTGTGCTCGAGCAGTTCCGTACACATGATGTCTGCTTATCGCTGCTGTGAATTCATTTATAGCAAGCATTTCCTCGCGATTGTGCGCCTGAATCTATAGATTCACACACTATACTATAGTATTGCACACTACTATAGTAGTGTGCAAACCTTACCTGAAGTTCAACTTCGTACGTGACTCGCTTCACTTGCGATTGACACCGCGCCAAAACTTCGCCGCTTGCTTCTTGAACGGCTTACACGTATTTGGCGTTGCATAATTTCTTGCCTTGACGCAGCGTGCCACCCCTGAAAAAAATCTTCGGCGCCCGATATTCGCTGCAAGCCGTGGTACAACACAACCGAAAGTGGCGGGTCCATATTGTAGACGTGCTTTCCGAAGCAGACGACCGAGCTTGGCTTTACCCAGTTTAGAACAGAGGGCGCTTTTTTAGCACCATTTTCGCAGCCCCTCCTGGGCAACGCAGGAGCCCCATATGGTGCTTGTTCTAAAAGCGGGGCTAAATATGTATTCCAAGCTATCCACGCTTTCCGATAATGAATTCAGTCAGGATTAGTGTGTCTTGATCTTCGTTCTTTATTAGGCAAATATTTTGAAGCAGTGGCTTGTTAGTTTCTGACACAGTGAAGTTCCTCGGTGCGGCCACTATCTGATTATTTTCTGCCTAATCGCTCGCGGGTGTGCTCAGTTCCCATATATTTGTTCTTGCTGCGCACAAGGCTTGAAACGTAGCTGTTTTGTACATTGTAATACCTTGTAGCGAATATATATTACAGCTAGTAACTCGCTTACTCTTGTGGACCGTCACGAAACATTCGGCTTCGACCATTCGTGCGCCATAGGTGTAGTCCGTCATTTATTCTGCGTATACAGTCGCATATATTCAAGTGTGCGCCCATTCACTTATTCTTGATACGTCGGCGATAGAGTGGGCGTACGTTTTCCTGCCATTTGGGACAGATGTGTATAGATAACGTGCGCGAAACTTACTATGACAGGAAGCGGCGCTACTCCCTTTGTCATTGTTTAACGAGTGGTACTCACTCTTGCCGACGTTCTGGGGATGAAGCCCTTTCTTTGAAGATTAGCGATACAAGGCTGGTGGATGAGCAAATTTCTGTATCCTCGAGGAAAGCCGTACATCACGAAGTGCCGGTAACACGTTCGGACAGTTGCAACAGCGGTGCTCGAACCTGGCCACACAGATTCATTCTATTCCTTAACATGCCAGTCACTATTTTTGCAGCCAACTACTGCACACGTCTTCAATCCACATGATTCAGTCTAGCATGACTGGAGCACAGTGTGTTAGCGAAAACTCAGTTGCATTTCTGACAGCTGATCGCACAGAAGCAAGGTAGAAGAAGTAATGGTTTCGTATTCGTGCGCGGTCGCTGAGGAGAGGTATGGCGTAAAGCCCCTTGATAATTCTAAAGTACTGCCACTCTTTGTACTCTGCCGCCGGCGCGCGACGTCCTCGCCCCTCGCGAGTGCCCTCCGCGGCAGACGGTCTTGTGCCCGTTTTCCTGGACGATGATTGGCCTCCCGGCCGTTACCCTTGGAAACGAGCGGAGCTTGCGTTTTGCTTGTGTTTTGCTTTTTCGTTCGCGCCATTTTGCGCCGTAGCTCGGTTACGCTGTTTCGTGCACTGTCTGCTAGAGCTATGCCGTGCTGCTGCGCATATAACTGCAGCAAGAAGCGTGATGATGGTCATCCCCTAATGCGGCATTGTTTTCAATTCTTCCGGCCTGCTCATTAGAGTTTTTGTGGCGGCAATTTGTAGGTTGCATAAAAATGAGGTTCTCCTCAGAATGCTGACTATTCTGCTGGGACTCCATCACCTCGCACGTCGTCAACTGTTATTCAATCGGAAATGTGCAGCATTATAGATTCTGCTTTCCACTGAACCCGAAGATACAGCCTCTCGATCGCACTTTTCGTCATTGTTAGGATCCGTTGACTGTTTTACTGAAAATCGGAATAGCAGCTTGTAGAGGAGATATTTACAGCTTCGATGCGTGTGCCAGTCACTTATTAGAATGAATGCAGGGCCTGAAAAAAATTAGTGGGAAGTATACCCGTGGTATTGCAGGTGATGAGCGCCAGCTAGTCCACATTTTAAGGCGAGACCCTTAGTTGGATATGTTTCAAAGTGAGCGTTTGAGGTACAGAAAGTAACGTGACCTAATGAAGGCCAGAAGCGAGCCAAATCATGTCCAGCCGTGTATAATAGATTATTAATGATTAGCAAAGTAAATTCATGACTGATTAATGATTGGATTAAGGTGGTTTAAGGTCGATTAAGGTGGATTAAAGTTAAATAAGGAGGGCTAGGGTCGATTAAGGTGGATTAGCGTGGTTTACGGTGGATCAAGATGTAATAAGGAGGATTAGGGTGGAATAATGTCGATTAACGTGCATAGGAGGATTAAGATGGATTAAGGTCGATTAAAGTGTATTAAGGAGGATTAGGGTGGATTAAGGTAGAATAAGGTTGATTAAGAAGGATTAGGGTGGATTGAGGTGGATTAAGGTCTATTACGGTGTATTTAGGAGGATTAGAGTGGATTAAGGTCGAATAAGGTGCGTGAAGGTGGATTAGTGTGGATTGAGGTGAATTACAGTAGATTTTACAAGACTCACATTCGCGTCTCTTAGGCGATAGCTAAAGACACCTGGTAATCTTTTTCAGTTCTTGAATTTGCTTTGAACTTAGCGGCCATGCACGCGTGAGTGGGTGACGATTATTATTTGGTTTTCTCACGGATACAGGCAATGTGCAGGAGGTGATCGCGCACCCTTGCTGTTGACTTATAGGCGGAGGCCGGGAATCTTGGCTTTACTAGCGAATGCGTTACGATCACCTTTCTTCGGTTTTGTTCTTTGGGTAAACCTTTTCCATCCATGTGACACGAGCCGATGTCATTGTATCAATGCGCTTTGATTACGAAGGTTGTGTAATAAATAATGATTATGGTTATGATGTAGCAATGCAGGGAATATTATGTAGGCAATAATGTTTAGCACTGCATGCAGCGTATTAGCCACTTGTACTTGTATAAAGGACGTTTTATTCATCCTGCCTGAGTGATTAACTCTTAGATAAATGTTCTAGCTACATTTCAATGAAGACCAGTTTGAGCCACGCATATTACAAGAACTTGAAAAAAAAAAAAAGCTGAAGCCGAACGCAGTTCCAACAATTTTCTCCCACCGACCTGTCGTGAAGCACAGAAGGCCCCCTCGACAAGCGGCATGAACCTCGAACTGACAGTAGCAAGTGATTGCTGCTGCTTGCTCCTTGTCCCGCCTCTAATAATTTCAGCAATAATGATCTCGGTCGCTTAACGACGCAGCCGACGACACTATGATCCTTTGTGCAGAGCCTGTCGCCACCGCATGCTTGCCCGCAATCTACAATGCGTCGGCAAATAATAGGGCCCCCCGCTAATCAAAATCACAATTTCAACTATCCTACTACATAATTTAACGGTATGCCGATGTGAACTATCAAAATGCCTTATCCAGATGCGTTTCTTTTGCCTAAAAATATAGAATTCCTTCTCGCAAGGTATACCGCGTATTTTTTAAGCTTCATTGACACCAACGCCTAAAGATTAATCTGTAAATACCTTTCCTCAGCTTCTGTTATTGTGGGCGATGAGTGGTTGCCGGCACCGCTTCATCGCACTGAAATTGCGCAACCGTCCTATTAAATGCAGAAACCACAGCGCAAAAGCTACTCTGACATTGAGACAAACAAACGGACGGACGATGCACTCGCCAGTAATTCATTATAAGAAGGCACGCTGAATATAATACCTGTGGTGCACATGCAAGAAAAAAACTACCAAACACAGAGCGATTTTCCACAAGCAATACTAGATCAGATGCACAAAGTAAAGCAGCATATCACGTGGCATAAAAAATAACTGGAGTATAGAACTTGCCTCAAAGCTCCTTTTACATCAGTGTGTGTCATTCATACGGCTTTAAGATGAAACCAACCTCTTCATAAACGTTACCTTCAGCATTATCCATGCTGTTATCACCATTTGTCAAAATTTTCTACGCCACTGGGGCGCGCAACTGGCCCAAAATCATGCGCCTCCATCGAATTCTGCGGCCCGTCCGCGGGAGCCCAGGCGCAATAGCGTGCCGTGCGCAGCGGGCGCAGCCGGCGGGCGAGGAGAATCGAGGAGGAAAGCGCGGCGGGGAGGAGAGTGTCGCTACTTTCAAGTTATCAAGGGTTTTAGTATGGCGCGCCGCTGTGACCGCCATCTCGTTTCTCTAAAACAAACTGCTCCGCGAAAAGGGTCAATATAATTACTATCGCAATAAAACATATCAGAATTTTTACGTTTCACTAGCCCAGGGTTGATTGCGGTTCTCTGCCTCTGCGGTGACATGGTGACCCAGAAATTATGTTACCACGTCGATTGGACCGCGTAATTTTAGGGCATTTTCTGCAGTCATCATGAGTGTTGGCGCAGGATTATATAGTTCGATTGTAGTTCTACCAATGTTTTCGGCTTTACAGGAAAACGTGTGCCGTGCCGCCGCTCCAACCACTCTTCCACCCACACTTTACCCTTTTCGCGGCGATCCCGTGGGTGTTGCCATGTTTGACCACGTGGTGACGCGTCCATTGCTTGTCTCAGGTGCCTCCGTTGCCTCCGTGTTTACAATGAATGTACAGTCTGTTTCACACTTAGGGGAAATCTCGGAGCGCATTGCATCGCGATGCGGCGAGCGCCGAAGTCGCGATGCAGCGAGCGCTGGAGTCGGGTGCCGGAAGCAGCTCGCGCAGGCGCGGACGCTCGAGGCGCGTTATCTTGCGTCGAGCTGTCGACGCGGTTCAAGATAACGCGCCTTGAGCGTCTGCGCCTGCGCGAGCTGCTTCCGGCACCCGACTCCAGCGCTCGCTGCATCGCGACTTCGGCGCTCGCCGCATCGTGATTCAATGCGCTCCGAGATTTCCCTTAAGTGTGAAACAGACTGTACATGACACCCGGCGCGGCTCAGGAAACCTCTGTCTCGGGCATAGGCGGTAAGTTTTTATTTTTCCGAGGGGGGGGGGGGGGGGGGTTAGCTGCGACCCGACCAGCTTTCTGAAACCTACCCATGTATACTATATATATATATATATTGTTACAACGCTGGGAACAAGGTGGAAGAAGAAGGGCACGAGCTGGTGTCGGAAGACAACAACGTTAGGGACTTGCCTGCGCTGCCTGTCTCTTGCAATATCAGCTGTAAATAGATTTCACTGTTACTTTCATCCTTGTGTCGCAATATATATATATATATATATATATATATATATATATTGTGAGCGCATTTTGCGCATAGCGTCGTCGTCATCTGTACAAACGTCCCATCATCTTGTGTGAGCGCTATTTGTGCATATCGTCGTCGTCATCTGTACATACGACTCATCATCATCTTTTATCTCGTGCGGTGCTTCGTCTCTGCCTCGGGCAACTGCTCGGAAATAAAGGCATCGCATAGGTCGACGTCTCACAAGTGGTGGAGCATGCTTCGATCCCCACGTCCTGTTACTTTCCCTATTCCCCTGGAGCTCCGGTCCGGTCGTCGTTTGCTCTCGCCTACCACGGTGATGGCGGAAACCAACCCATCCACCAGTGCTGCTACCACCTCTTCTCAGCCAGCTGTGCCAATCTGGATGGTGAACGCCAAACACCGCGATCCTCCCGTCTTTGCCGGCCTCCGCGGAGACGATGTGGAAGATTGGCTCGATCACTACAACAGAGCCAGCGACGTCAGCCATTGGGACGACACGCGCAAATTGCGGTATGTCTCCTTTTACCTAACCGAAGTTACGAAGACGTGGTTTTTTAACCACAAAAGTGACTTTTCGGACTGGCCATCATTCACCCAGCAATTTCGCCAGATATTCGGCATGTCGTCTGGACGCTCCGAAATCGCGAAACAGCGGCTGGCAACGCGCGTACAAGAACAGGACGAGTCCTATACATCCTACATTGAGGACGTCCTCGCTCTCTGCCGCCGCGCACAGAGTGACATGGCGGAAGCTGACCGCGTTCGCCACATACTGAAGGGCATTAACACAGTCACCTTTAATGCTCTCGTCATGCAGAGCCCAAACTGCGTTGGTGATATTATCACAGCATGCCAACGTCTAGACACGCTCCAGTCTATTCGCCTGCCACGCGCCTCTTGCTACCCTCGTCTCAACGGTGATGCTGAGTTACGAGCCTTGATACGCACTCTCATCAGGGAGGAACTTCACGGACATCTTTCTGGACCTGCGACGCTTGCGACCGTTCGCCCCGCTCCTATACTGGACTGCGTGACATCATCAAGGACGAACTGGCGTCGATGTCCAACGCCCAAATGGAAAAGTCTACTGGACCATTTCGCAAAGTTATGCCGAAATTTCCTCCCGGCCTCCCGCGACCGTTCAATCTGCACCTGCCGAAGCTTACCGCGACCCCCTAGCTTCGCTGGCAGCGAATACTCCTGCACAGCCGTACTACTCTCCGTGGCGGTCGTCGCGCCCTGTTTGTTTCTACTGTGGTATTCGCGGCCACATTTCTCGCTTCTGCCGTCGGCGTCAGAAGATGAAAGACGGGGCTATGCTACCTTTGAGCGAGACAGCTCACCTAACTAGGTTTGACTCCTACGTTCCCGGGCGTCACCCACGTGAAAGGCGAGGCTGCGCCAACTTTGAGCGAGACAGGACACCAGGGCCAGATTCCTACGTTCCCGGACCGTACACAACCTCCTCTGGTCACTCTCCTTCACCTTCCCAGGACATGGCTCGAGCATCCCGCTCGCCCCGGCGTCGCTCTCCTTCACCTTACCGCCGTTCCTCATCGCCCTTGCGCGCTGCTTCTCATGTTGTGGACCCCCGTTCGGAAAACTAGAGGCTGCAGTTTTTGGAGGAGAAACTGCATCGTGTCGGACTCTCTCAATTCCTCCTGCTCGCCCCGCCAATTTGCTCTCGGTTTGTGTGGAAGGTGTTTCTGTCGACGCCCTTGTAGATACTGGAGCCGCTATTTCTGTTATACATCGTGAGCTGTGCTTTTGTCTGCGAAAAGTGCAAACGCCGTATGTTGGTCCGGTCCTATGTGGGGCCAATGACGTTCCCATCTTTCCTACCGGACAGTGCACAGCTCGCGTTCTGATAGACGGTATTCGTCATCATGTGCAACTTGTGGTGCTTTCGACGTGCGCTCATCAGATTATATTAGGATGGGACTTCCTGTCCGCTGCTTCTGCACTAATTTCGTGCGGCGACTCAAGGATCCACATCAGTGACACCGAGACTTATCCCGTTTTCGATTCTCCGTGTTCCAACCTTATTGCAGCAGCGGATTATCCCGCCAGACGAAGAACGTATTCTTACCGTTGAGTCAACAGACATTGTCGACAGAGACGCATTGGTTGTACCTTCTCAGCGTTGCATTTTTCGAGGACTCGCGATCGCTTCTTGCTTGGTGCGTTTCTCGAGTGGCTATGCCAGCCTGATCCCGATAAAATCGCTGCAGTACTGCAATTTCCGCCACCAACCGCACTTAAAGAACTCCGCAGCTTTCTAGGACTGGCGTCCTACTTCGGCCGCTTTGTCCGTGACTTCGCCACCATCGCCGCTCCTCTAGACAAACTTCTAACTTCGAGCGCGTCCTTTGTGTGGTCGAACGACTGTGAAGCCGCCTTCCAGACCCTCAAACGAGTTCTCACGTCAGGGCCCGTGCTCCGTCATTTCGATGCAACGGCCCCGACTATTCTACACACTGATGCCAGTGGGCACGGAATTGGCGCTGTCCTGCTGCAGCGGAATCAGAAGTCCGAAGAGCAAGTCGTGGCTTATGCAAGCCGTGCTCTTTCTCCTGCTGAGCGCAACTACACAATTACAGAACAGGAATGCCTCGCCATCGTGTGCTCAATCCAAAAATTTCGACCATATCTCTACGGCCGCCATTTCACAGTTGTGACCGACCATCATGCTCTCTGTTGGTTGTCGTCCCTGAAAAACTTGTCTGGACGCCTCGGCCTTTGGGTACTGCGCTTGCAGGAATATGATTTCACTGTCATGTATAGGTCCGGCAAACATCAAGATGCCGACGCTTTCTCGCGCTGCCCGCTGTCCCCAAACGCCCATGCTTCACCTTCGGTCTGCACGTCACCATCTAGCCACACGTCCCAGCACACGCCCAGTAGCCCGGGACAGTCAGTTGCCTGAGTTGACTTTCTCCCATCTACTGACCTCGTCTCACTCCAACGTACTGACCCATACTGCCGTACGCTGATCGACCGACTTACTGGCTTGGCACGACCCCCCCAAAAGTCGCTTAAGACAACAACTTTCGCGTTTTAAGCTTCAAGGTGGAGCGTTATTTCGATCAATCTACCATCCTTCCGGTAACCGATGGGTACCAGTCATACCTCGCTCACTTCGACTCCAAGTATTAGAAGCATGTCACGACGACGCGACGGCTGGCCACTTGGGCTTTCATAAGACCTACGACAGCATCAAAACTCTTTGTTTCTGGCCGGGCCTTTCCACCTCTGTCGCCAAATACGTTGGATCCTGCGCGTCATGCCAACACAGAAAACGCTCGACATCCCTTCCAGCCGGTCCGCAGCCTCTACCATGCCCGTCCACTCCCTTAGAAATTGTGGGCATAGACTTGTACGGACCCCTCCCACTCACGCCTGCTGGTCACCGCTGGATAGTTACCGCAGTGAATCATCTAACGCGGTACGCTGAGACAGCCGCTCTTCGCTCTGGTACTGCCTCCGAAGTCGCCGAGTTTTTCGTGCACAGTATCGTTTTGCGCCACGGCGCACCTCGTGTCTTCCTGAGTGACCGTGGCAAGACGTTCCTATCGCATGTCCTTCGTGAAGTCCTCCAGGCTTCTGACACCACCCATAAGACCACATCATCGTACCATCCGCAAACAAATGGTCTCACAGAGCGTTTTCATCGAACTTTGTCAGACATGATGTCAATGTATGTTCGACCCGATCACACCAACTGGAACACCATCCTACCTTTCGTGACGTTTGCGTACAATACTGCCGTCCAACGTACAACCAATTACTGTCCCTTCTTCCTTGTGTACGGTCGTGCGCCGTCTTTCGTCTTGGACACTACACTCCTTTCAGCACCTGCTGCTCCATCCGCGTCTCTTCCTGAAGAATTTGCCGCTCGCATCTCCCGCTGCCGTGAAATTGCCCGCGCCAACACCGCTACCATTCAGGACAAAAGGAAAATTCGCTATGATGCGACGCGTCACGTTGCTTCCTTCCGCCCAGGCGACGAAGTTCTTTTGTGGACACCTGTTCGCGCACCGGGCCTCTGTGAAAAATTTCTCCACAGATATCTCGGCCCCTACACCGGTCGTTAACTTCGGTCGTTAACTACCGCGTCACTCCTGTCAGCTCAGCTACTGACCGCGGCCGCCGCACTACGGAAATCGTTCACGTATTTCGCCTGAAACCCTACGTGCGCCGTACCTACCCTTTCTAGCTTGCGGTCTTGCTGACCGCTCTCCTGAAGGGGGGGAAGTTAGTGTGAGCACATTTTGCGCATATCGTCGTCGCCATCTGTACAAACGACTCATCATCATCTTTTGTCTCGTGCGGTGCTTCGTCTCTGCCTCGGGCGACTGCTCGGAAACCATGTGTACTCAATAACACCGATTTTCAGCACCTTAGGTTTCCTTGGCACAGCAGATGGTGTTCAACAAGAAAATTTGAAGTGTCGTTTATTAGAATGCGTTGCCGAATACCAAGGCTTAATTTCTATACCCATATGTCTGGTTTGGCGCCTTCCCCTCAATGCTTTTATTGCAATGAACCCGAAAATATGGATCATTTCTTTATAGAGTGTCGTAGGTTCACCATGCATAGAAAACGCCTTCTAGAAGGTCCCCTCCGCCAACTTGGATTGACCATTACGTTACCTATCATTCTATCTCTGGGAGCGTCGGCACTAGGACACTGTAATAGGAACGTATGTGATGCCAGATTTAATTTTGTAATGGAAACAAGGAGACTGCCATGCTATTTTTTTTCACAAGACAACAAAAATATTTGCTTCAAACTTTAAGATGCTATAGCATGGAAATTAATATTAACGATTATAATTCATTTATTATCTCATTCTTAAGTAAGAAAATCCCATTTAGGTATTCTTCATTTTTCTTCCCACTGCCGCCCGATTCATGGCCAATCCCCCGTAGTGGGTTGTGCTATATCTATATAGGCACCAAACCAAACCAAACCAAGCTCGGAAATGAAGGCATCGCATCGGTCGACGTCTCACAACAGGGGCGTAGCCAGGGGGGGGGGGGGTTCAAACCCCCCCGAAATATTTTACGCAACCCCCCCCCCCCCTCCACTCCCCACTTACCCACCCGTTGTTCTCGTCGCTTCGCGCTGACATAATTCATGAAACCGGTGCTACTATCACAATTTCATTCTGGGGCGCTTCCGTTTGGGTTGGTAATTTACAGCGAATCATGTCTGCATATGGGGAAAACTGTCACGGTGTTTGTCAAGGCTTTGACACTCTGTGAAATTTTCGGCGAGAATGTGGCGGCCGCATTCTGAAGCAACAAATGCGGCAGCCGCATTTTAAATGATAGCGAAAACGCTCGAGGCCCGTTTACTTACATTTAGGTGCACGTTAAAGACCCCAGGTGGTCGAAATCTCCGGTATACATTTCCGCCGCTTCCCTTCAGGTGCCGGTTAGGCCGCGCTCGCGCAGGATCTTTAGTCTGCGCGAGAAACGTCTCTTGTTTGCGATTGCGCCCATACGGAAGGCTGGTAATTACTGTTTTGTTGTTGAATCCCAAACCAGCAATTACGGAAGGCTGGTAGTTACTGTTGTGTTGTTGAATCCCAGACCAGCAATGTACACACGAAGGGGTTGATGCCAGCAGTGAAATTCCACTGACTCGCTACAGAATGCACGAAACAGACATTCGACAAGCATGGATTACTGCTGTGCGCAGTACAGCGTAAGTAAACTCTTGTTGCAGGCGCTGACAGTTCTCATCGGAGTTCACGCGTCCTGAGAAATTTATTAAGTGCACTATGCACTGAACAAGACCGGAGTTCATTCCAGCATCACTAATACACCAATCAGTCGAGATTCTGTGAGGTACAAGGCCGCTTCCTGTTTGTACCGGCGTAAGCGAAGCAGAAATGAGTTGCGCGCACTACTTACAATGCGTACACATGCTGTGCTGTGCGGTGAAATATTCTGTACAATTCTGAATCTGTTGACGTAAAGGCATATGACGGCTGTACGCTCGCACACAGCGGGAGACACAGCGGCCCAAGCACTTGCCGCAGGAAATGCAACCCTCTCGTATGAGGATCGAAGCAGGACCACGAAAGCTTCGAAAAAAAAAAAAAGAAGGGCCTTACGCATTTTTGCGCGTATTTAAGTTTTCTAGCGCAAAGACGCAGCGAACAAGCTATTGCTATGGGAGTAGGTATAGCCTGGTCACACGTGCATTTTCACGTGTATAGCCGTCCTTGACTTGTTAAACGCACTTCGCCCCGACGAGGACGACGCCATCTACGCTTAACGGAAAGTAACAATTAATGATGTCTTCTCCGATCGCACGGGTCGTCTCAATGATGCGTTTTCGAAAACTGCTCCATTCAAAGGCGCGATGAGAGACCGTTGCTCCAAACGCCCACTGTACCTGTCGTACTTACTGTATTTACTGAGCTTACTTTACTTTTACTTAATTTCTTCACAAGCACACGCACACGCGAGGGGGGGGGGGGGCGCTCCCATGTCTTTGATATACATGTATAGAGTCTGCTTAAACTACCGGATATTTATTATTGATCACGTGACGTAGGGGAAAGCAGAAGCTTGCCCCCCCCCCCCCCCCCCCCGGTCGGGCTGGTGAACCCCCCCCCCCCCGAAAAAAATTTCTGGCTACGCCCCTGTCTCACAATATATATATATATATATATATATTCACTCCGACGAAGGCCGGTCCTCCGGCCGAAACGTCAGTCAGTAAATATGCCATAAACGTTCGTATTTCTTTTCCTTTTTTGACTATATTTTGAATATTGTAAGCACTATTAACGTACTTCGTCGTTGTCATTTGTACTTAGCCATCATCACCTTCCCTGTTCTTCTTTGCGCATGAGCTGGGGCGTTTCCTTTTTGGAATAAAAAGCGCTTGACAGCTTGGTCGGTCTCGGTCTTATGAAGTGGTGGAGGTACGTCAAGACCCCGACGTCCTCTCGCGTTCCCGTCCTCCCTGGAGCTACGTTCCGGTCGCCGCCTGCGCCCGGTTACCCCTACAACGATGGACTCTTCCAACCCCGGCTCTTCCGGCGTCTCTAACCCTACCACACAAACGCCTCCGCCTGCGGTGCCCTCTTGGATTGTGACGTGCCCTCAACGTGATCCCCCTGTCTTTGCGGGACTCCGCGGTGATGACGTGGACGATTGGATCGACAACTACGACCGCGTGAGTTCTTGCAATAAGCGGAACGGCACCCAGAAATTGAGGCACGTCGCATTCTACTTGACCGACATCGCGGATTGGCCCACGTTTACCACCAAGCTGCGCCAAAACTTCGCTTCCTCGTCTGGCCGTGAAGAAGTCGCCAAGCAGATGCTGGGCACGCGCCTCTAACTTCCACAAGAGCCTCACACCTCATACATAGATGATGTCTTGGCTCTGTGCCGCCGTGCGAACCCTAGCATTACGGAAGCCGAACGCGTTCGACACATATTAAAAGGCATTGGGTCTGTCGCGTTCAACGCCTTAATCGTGCAAAATCCGGCTTCTGTCCAAGACATCACTGCCACGTGTCAGCGCTAGACGAGATGCAGTATCTTCTTCAACATGACAGCAGCGATCCTCAGGTTCCACATTCTTCAGATCTACGTGCTCTCATCCGCACCATCATCCGCGAAGAGCTTCAAATACAAGACCTGAGGCGCAGGGGCGTTGCCAGGAGGGGTCTGAAGCCCCATCAGACCCCTCCTGGCAAACTGTAGCTTCAGTTTGCAGAACTCCTTCTTTTTATTTGTACTCACTGTTGCGGTTATAATCTCGGTGTAATTACAATACACGACCGGTTACAGCTGCTCCTGCGCAATCTATTGCAACGCGGGAAAGCGTCATTGAGGCTTTTCCTGGCCGTTGCATATGTACAAAAATGTAAACAAGGTTCTTGAATGACAAAGATTCATCAAAATATTTGTCCTCAACTTATTCATTTCATGGCCTTTACGTTTATCATATCAGCTGCATGCACTGCTTTGCTGGTTTCGAACTGATATAGTTCTAAAGTTCGTGTGATATTTTCTTTACTGATTAAATAGACAAAAAAAAAACAAACTCGGAAACATTTATATCGGTTATTTGTGCCGCAATTTTTGGGGCATACGAATATATTCTTTTATGAAAAAATTCATAGTTTACTCTACAGTGCATAGCGTTCAATAATTCGTTTGCAGCGTCTAATATACAATGGCAATGTCAATGCAGTTATTATTCATGCATTTGATCCCTCGACAAATTCTATAAGGAGGAGGCCGTGCTGCAATGCTTTATGTAACTGTTAAAGGTGTTCCAGCGTCAGCTCTCATCGATACCGGTGCCGCCGTTTCTGTTCTTCGTAGTGATCTGTGTTCACGGCTCCGCAAAATAAAAACGCCTTATCTTGGACCTATTTTGCGTGGTGCTAATAATGCATTCATTCATCCTGACGGACAGTGTACTGCTCGTGTTCTCATCGATGGCCTTCGCCACCACATTGAGTTTATCGTCTTTCCAACGTGTATCCACGAACTTATACTGGGTTGGGACTTCCTACATTCTGCTTCAGCCGTCATTTCATGTAGAGAGGAAGTTGTGCATATCACGGATACAGTGCTTGCACCTGTTACGGACTCTTCACCTTCATGCGTGAACTTGGCCATCGCTGTATAGACTACGTCCTGCGTCCTGGTCACGAAGACGTTGTAGTCGTAACATCTAGTCAGATCGCCGACGGAGATGCTCCAGTCGCCCCTTCTTCCCGCTGTTCTTCTCGCGGAATTCTCATTGCCGCCTGTCTCGTGCGGTTTTCACGTGGCCGCGCCCTTCTGTCTGCTTGCAACACGACCCCAGATCCGGTGATGCTGCCCAAAGGGATGACTGTGGCAACCCTCGCCGACACTCAACCTATCTCTATAGTCACGCTTTGCCCTCGCCCTTCTTCATCATCAGCACCAACCTCAGGTTTGGACGATTCTTTCCCTCCTCCAGCCGTTCTTGGTTCTGACCTACCAGCCGCGCAGTCCGAAGCCTTACTGGCGGTCTTGGCGAAGCACAAAGCCTGTTTCGATAGCTGTTCCCCTGTGTTGAGCCAAACTTATGTGGCCACACACCGCATCGAAACCGATTGCTCCGCTATAGTACGACGACGCCCCTATCGTGTATCGCCCTCGGAATAAAGGTCATTGAGCAACAGGTTGCTGACATGCTTGCGCGGAAGATAATACGCCTTTCATCGAGCTCCTGGGCTTCTCCCGTTGTTCTGGTAAAGAAAAAAGGTGGCTCCGTTCGCTTTTGCGTCGATTATCGAGCGCTCAGTAAGATCACACGCAAGGACGGATATCCGATACCTCCAATTGACGACGCTTTGGACACATTACCAGGGGCGGAGTATTTCTCCAGCCTTGATCTTCGATCAGTATATTTGCAAATTCCGATGAACGAGACTGACAAAGAAAAGACCGCATTCGCTACACCAGACGGACTTTATGAATTTAACGTCATGCCCTTGGGCTTTTGTAACGCTCCCGCCGCATTTGAGCGCATGATAGATAACGTATTTCGTGGACTAAAATGGAAGACCTGCCTTTGTTATCTGGACGATATTGTCATCTTTTCGTCTAACTTCAGTCAACATCTTCATCGATTAGACGAAGTTCTCAAGTGCCTTGCAAATGCTGTTCTCCAGATCAATAAAAAAAAATGTAAGTTTGCAAGCAGAACGATAAAAGTATTAGGCCACGTCGTCTCAAAAGATGGCATCCAGCCAGACACCGAAAAGATTAGTGCTGGGGTGCTATGCA